>NW_025868054.1:0-2717 GCF_002878395.1 Capsicum annuum
GAGAGTAAAATTTTGACAAAACCGAGGCCAATAGTGGACTGCCACAGCACTAAATTACTGTTCATGCAACATTATTATTATTATTATTATTTTTTGAGTTTAAATTTAAGATTTCTTAGTTTCATCTTATTGCTTCTTAGTTTCTTTTGTTGGTTCGAACACTAATTGACGACCTAGTAATCTCCTACTAGATTGTTAGTTAGTTTTGTGCCCGTTTGTTAGTGTTAGCATTATTTGTGTACCTTTTGTCATTTTGATTCGTTGATTAGTTCTTGGCTCTTATCCTACGATATTCGTTTGAGTTTCAAAACTGAAATCAAATCTGGATAAGAGTAGACTCAATCGTCGGCTCCTCACGGATTCCTTAGCCGGCTTACAACACTAGTGAAGCTACGAGTAAGGTAATCGAAGTGTGTGAGTGTGGTGAGGCTTTTGAACTAATTTGTTTGCTGTTTTTGTAGATATTTTTATTAGGTACTCGCAATGGAAGGGTCCACATCTCAAACCGTGGACAACAGTACTCTTGACACTATGAAAGCCTCCCTTGAGGCTATCACCCGAACACTTGAGAGATTGAACACGGAAGTTGGTACCGTGAGAGGGGATTTGGCAATAATAAAGGGGGATGTGTCTACCATGAGTGAGACGTTAGAATGGGTAGAAAGCCAAAGAAGTTCCCGACCTTCAACTCCTCGAAACTCTTTCCCTACTATCTCCCCTGAAATATTACACCAAATGAACAAATCACCCAGCCAACCACCAAATGCTCCTCAAAACCATGAGTATGATAGACCAACCCTCCCTCCACTTCATTAAGTCCAACATAAAAGATTTGGAACCCAAATACCTCCAAACCCCATCCATCTACTTAACCAAAGACCACACTTTCCAATCCAAGCTCTATTGAACCAAAGGTCATACTATTCTCCAAAGCCGAATCCAATTAATCCAAATCCACCAAATCAAGTTAAGGGTTATGGTATAGAGGAACAACATGGGGGTTATGGAGCTTATGGTAATGTTCACTTGAGGGAAGAAGAGGTGAGAGGTAGGCAAGGTGAGTTAGGTCGAAAGGAGTGGGGTGGTCACTAAACCCAGGAGTTAGGTATCAACACCATCAAAGTTAGTCTTCCAATATTCAAGGGAGAGAGTGATCCCGAGGATTATCTTTCTTGGGAGTCATCGTGTGATAAGATATTCCAAGTGAATGATCTAACCGAAGAGAAAAAGAGTTTTTATGCTATCGCTCACTTTGAGGGATATGCAAACACTTGGTGGGAGTATGTGAAGCGATTTGGTGATGTGTTGATTGCCGGGCAGCCACCTTCATGGTTTAGATTGAAGTAACTTATGCGTTAAAGGTACCTACCCGAGGGATACAAACATGAACTTCTTTCCAAGTTGTCTAACTTGAAGCAAGGAAACAAAAGTGTCATGGCATACTATGATGAATTTCAGCAATTGATGTTGAAGCTTGACTATCGAGGAGAACAAGTGATCCATGACATTATACATTTCAAAGTTGGGTTAAATAGGGACATAGCTTCTCGGATGACCCTCCACAAGTTTGACACCATCGATGGCATCTTCTAAGCGGCCTTGGAAATTAAGAGAGAGCTCTCGGCTTCCAAGTCCAAGAATCACCAACAACCTTCCTCGGATTGGCACCAACATCAAGAGCACTTATCCAAAGTCAACCAAGTCGAGAACAAGGTTGTCCAAACCAAAACGAAGGCTGCCTAAAGGTATCCCCCAAGAAACGAAGGTAAACCAAATTCTACTTCTCATTCTAAGGGATTTCAATGTTTTAGATGTCAAAGGGGGGCACAAGGCTAGTGAATGCCCAAACAAGAGGAATGTAATCCTTAGGAAGGGAAAATTATATTACCTTGGTGAGGAGGTGGGGCTTGAATCGAATGAGTATGATGAAAAAGCTCAAGATAGAGAGCTAGAAGTCGAGGTAAAAATTGATGAAGGTAGGGAAGATATTTGGCCGATTGATGGAGAGTGTGTAATGCCTATGTATATGGAAAGCAGATTCATGCTTAGTGAGGGTGTGGAATAAGAATTCGACAGTGAGGAAGGTGAAGAAGAAGAGATGTCGAGAGTTAGGGTTGTGGGATTTGCCCACAAAGGCCCTTTGTTGCATGCTAACCAAGATGCTAGCACTTTGCCTAGCATCCATTCGTCGTATGTGCAGGTTGTAAGTCCAAGGTGCATGTTTGATGAAATCATGGAATCCTTGGTTGAACATCCTAACCTTTGGAGGAGCATTGAAAATATAATTCAAAGAGAAGAGCTTGCGGGTGATGATTGCTTGAATTTGTGGACAAATTCCTCTCAAGATGGAGAGGATGATACAAATGCAGTCACATAGATGGATTAAGAGAGTGTGTGTTGGGATCGAGGCTTGGTGTGTACAAAATTAAGTGCAAATAGGACCTAAATACACACCAAATCAGCCCACTATACACTAGAGGGGCACCCCATCATTGAGGGACCTTTTTGTCTTTTAACTCCTATTATGTAATACACTATAAAAGAAAGATTCTAGGGTTTGAGTTTGCAGTTTTTTGGATATTGAATATTGTATCTCACTCTTGAAACACATAAGTTCTCTCTCACAAGGGGCTTTGCTGAAACTAGGTAACAATTAGAGTGTGAATTCATTCTTGTTGTTTGTTTTCTTGGAACCTTGGATGCTTGAAGGATTGAGT
>NW_025868055.1:0-3147 GCF_002878395.1 Capsicum annuum
TTATGAAACAATTGTTTCTAATGGCTCCTAAGATGAAGGTATTCTTACCTGTAACACCCCAAATTTTACATGTACTAGTAATGTTCACATAAAATGACATACGACTTGATTTAATTACTACCAAAATTTTTCAAGTGTTCAAGTGTTAGATTGGGGCACTATATGGAAGTCTATTTAGAGACTGTGGCCTTAAACGAAAAAAAAAAACATTGACATGCTTATGGAACTTAGGGAGCTAGCAGGTGAGTCACCTGTGTGCTTAGCTTAAAAATTATATATACATGAGGGAGAAGAATTCATTCATAAGTGAACTCACTTGAAGTCTAGACGTTAGTAAAAAGAAAGGGGAACGAAGACAAGGCTTAACGCCAAACCTTTCCAAGTCTTGTGACAAACGAAGCCCAAGTTAGGGAGGCTATTAAAGACAATGGTTTAACATTATATTGGGCCAACATGTTCAGCCAAATATTTTTATATAATAGGCCCAACTACATTCATTCACTACTAACAAAATTGAGCCCAAACAAAGTGCAAGAAAGAGTAAGGAAATGGGCCACTAAAGCCCATTGATTTAGAGATCCAAAAGGCCCAAGTGATAGGGGAAAATTAGTCATTGACCAACTTGAGTTAATCAGCTACAAATATTAGGAGAAAGTCGGTCTAAAGTCTCCTTAAAAAGGGACCAAAACCGAGCTCTAGGTTAACCAAAGAAAAGACCAAAAAATTTCAGAATTTCTCTCTAAGTTTCTCTTGGTATTTCTTCACCTTGGAAGGCAACCAAAGGCTACTTTTTGAGTTCTTGAATTAGACCTACACCTTGGGAGTTAAGGTATGTAAAAATAACCATATACTTGATATGAATTTTCCATGGAAAACAAGATAAGTTGGCTGGTTCACTGTGCAGGAATTTCTGGACAGCTTGTGTCCTGAAAGTTGTTGTTTGGTTTTCTTGGCTTTGGAACGATTTTTACCCTGATTTTTCACTTTAATATGATGTAAAGTTGAGGTTATTAACATGTTCTAGTGTGTATATGGTTGCCAAGGTTGCTGGACTGTTTTGCTAGTTCTTTGGAAACAAGTATCCTTATATGATCTTATGTGCTTCCAAACTGGTATTGGACTGTTTTGTTGAGGGGGATGTTGTTTCACGTTTCCCCTACGTTTTGAGCTATTTTGTGACTATGTTAAGGTTTATTTGATGTATATATATGTTGGGAGCATCTGGTTCAAAGTTGGGACAAGTATGAATTGTTAACGACGAAATGTAGGGAGACGACGAGATGTTGTGCTTCTTAGTTGAGCGTTTTGTAAAATGGTTATGTGTTGTAGTTATGGACTGTTGCCAGCATGTTATAGAACTAATATAGGCTGTATACATCATGTATATGATAATCTATGCTGGTTGAATACAGTTAGAATTGAGAAAGTCGGAATAACACCATTGAGTTGATGGTTATACGTTTGTTGCCAAAGTGTTGTGTCTTGTGAGATTGGGCTGTCCAGATGCATTGATTAGCTGCTAATACTAGCTTTAAAACATGATATTGTAGATAAATAGTTGGAAGAAAAGAAGTCATTTCGACGTAAAAACAAGTTGATATGTCGAGGTATGTAAGGCTATTCGATCTCTTATTATTTGGCATGGAATCCAAAGTCTTCATTGGCACATAGAGATCTTTACAAACTTTGACATAACCACTCCACTCTTTAACATGTACTTGTGTGTCCAGATTCGAGCATTGTCACTGCTGCATACATACATTGGGTACCATGACATATGAGTCTTCTTTTTAGCTAAATAAAGTTCATACGTTGTTTATGTCCTACATGTTTCACTAATTGTACAACCCACTCTTTTCATTATGATATGATGTTACATGGACACATACTTGTCATTTGTCATGCTTATAGTCTTATAGCTCAAATGTTACGACCACCAAAGATTCATCTCAAAAGTAATAAGAAGATATATGTATACAGTTGCTTCTGTTGGGTGGTATCCCAGGGGTGAAAGAATCACCTAGCATGGGTCAATCCCAGTATTACAGGGGGTATCCCAGGGGTGAAAGGAAAGCCTAGCATGGGTCGATCCTGATATAGAATTACCACTGATCAGCTGGTCATTTGTATTACATGCTGTGCACAGATTATTCAAGTAATAAGAGTAAAGTAACATAATTGTTATAAGATACATGACTCCACAATATTCATAAAGGTGGTCTTTTACCCTACAGCAGTACATGGTTTCATTTGAGTTTTATCTCATATATAGTACATGTTGCCTTACATATTCAGTACATTATTTCGTACTGACGTCCCTCTTGGGGGACCTGTATTCCATGCTGCAGGTACAGAAGCTAATAAACCTCCCTAGTAAGAGTACAGGATATCAACCGCAGTCACTGAGCTCCAGGTTGCTTCGGGGCTTCGAGTCTTATCATATCTTTTTGCATTGTATAGTATCTTATCATGAGGAGGGGCCTGTCCCGACCCTTATAAGATAACGTTTCTTGTCTTGAGGCTTTGTAGACTACGTAAAGTATAGTATGGTCATGTATCGTATCGTAGACATTGTGGCTCCAACGGCCTAGTCATATAATATCTTTTGGCTTGCTAGTCCTATTTATCTTTTGAGGGCATGTTTAGTATGAAAGTAACTTATAATGTTCATAGGTAATGTATCGCTACAGGTTGGTTCTCCCGAGCCTTACTGGCAACGGGTGCCAGTCCGCCTTAATAGGATTTGGGGCGTGACATTACCTTTGGATATTGTTGATGCCATTATGCCCTTTGTAGTTTCATTATCTCATGGTGATGTTCATAGGCACTCACTTTGTGACATTCTTACTAAGTTTTTCATGGCTAAAACAAAGGTTGTATGGTTATATTTCAAGTGTGTACCACCATGGCATAATGATGTTGTTTGTTGTACTAACCCTAACCCTCATGCCATGAGAATTTTGTTCTTGTTTATCCCTTATTTGATCTTTCAAGGTGTAGATTTGAGGTAGAATCCTTTTTAAAAAGGAGAGGGTTATACACTCCAAATGGCCATCCTAGCTTTTGAAGACATCATTCGAAGCCAATATGTGAAGAATCCAATTGTGGGCACAGTGAGGGGAAGAGACCATGCATGGGGAGACTATT
>NW_025868056.1:0-7144 GCF_002878395.1 Capsicum annuum
GTTAGATGTTCATCCATGGGTCCTTTTCACCCATGGAGTCCAAGAATTTATTTTCAAGTTTAAAATCATGATCTTTACATGTTAGCATGAATTATATCCATGAAGTCCAATGAATTTTGAGCTTATACCATGTTTATATGTGTTTTCATTGAAATTAGCTCTTGACATATATGAAGGATGAAAATTTTATGTTAAATCCTTAGCCTATGATTTTAGTATTGAAGTTATGTTATTATTCCATGAATTAAACTATTTCTGTGCTTAAACCCATGAATTCTAAGTGTTTGATGAAATATCCAAATGATTTGGGTTTGGACCAATGACTACTTATTATGGTTTTTGAAGTTTCAGTATGATTTTATTGGTTATTGTCATTGAGTCCTGAGGGTTATGATTACCCGAAAACTTAGCTGTTTATATAGTTTTAGTATTTGTAGAATGAACTTCTATAAACCATAAGCATTATCCTTTAATTAGTTAGTATGATCAGTTGTTGGTTCAGTCATGATTAGATCAGTTCAAGAATCAGTGTCTTCAGTTGGGAGAAACACTTAGAACTGAGTGAACTTAGGGATGACGTCTCCCTCATCAGTTAGGCATTAGGCGTTAGTAGCAGACTATAGGTTCTATACCCACGGCACCACCATAGACTTTGAGGGGTCCCCCGTCAGTTAGGCATGACACTCTCATTCTTTGGGACATCAGATAGTGGATCCACACAGCTAGTGTTAGTACCCGTGGCATGGTACTGACACCCTTCTAAATGGGGTTACAGGTTGGAGCCTGATAATATATTAGGGTATGTCGGTTATTGCTAGCTCCCACGATTTTAGTTTAGTCTTCGGTATAATTCAGTTCAGGTTTGTATTAACCATAGCATACAGTTATCAGTTATTCAGTTACCATATTTCAGTGATTTCAGTTTTACAGACTATTTCAGTAATATACTATATACTTGGTCGTGCATTCTTAGATTTTACAGCTTTTATGCATACCACGCATAAGTTATCTCATGCTATTCATTCAACCAGTTATTATTCATGTACATGAGCCCATACATATCATCCTAAACTCATTTAGCATACCAGTACGTTCAAAGTACTGACTGCATACTCATTTGTTGCACTATGATGTCTCATATCATAGGTTCGGATGCTCAAATTCCCAATCGTACTTAGACATTCCAGCGTATTAGCATCAGTAGCAGTGGTGAGTCCTGATGTTCCGAGGGACAATTATGTTTATTTCAGTAATTTAGTCCAGTAGTCAGTTGGATTTAGTTGGGGACTTGTCCTACCAACTCCACAGTCAGTCAGTTAGAGGCTTTCAAATACTTTTAGATAGTTAGTCAGTTTTTCAGTTTTTATGGACAATCTTTACCGTATTATTTTTAGGCAGTTGTTTCAAACTTAAAAGTTTTAGTGATGCTTTAGTGTTTTAAAACCTTATGGTATATTCAAATATTCCTCTCATGTGTATCTTTTATTATCAGTTTTATTCAATGCTCACCACAGGTACCAGCTCATGGGTTAGCTTGTAGTCACTTATGACCGTAAGCACCATGTGGCATCTAGGGTGCACTATCAGAAAGTTACAAACTTGGTATCAGAAACTAAGGTTTAAAATGTCCTAGGGATTTTGAAAGCCGTGTTATGTAGAGCCTTGTGCATGGGTGTGAAGCGCGCCACATTTATGGGCAAGACGCTACAAGAAGTTTTAGGAAAAGTTTCCCTTCTTCCAGTATTCATGTCGTGCAGATAAGTACGATCTTAATTTAAACTCTCTTTCTAATTCAATCTTCTTTTTGTCTACAGAACATGCCTCCAAAAAATAATAACGAAAGAAGAAATGGGAATCAGCCCACACCTCCGCATGTTCAGGAAGATCCCCTGTATGAGCATGTCTCTCATGCCAAATTCAGAGTTGCCTTCACTACTTTAGGTAACTAGTAGTAGCTCAGAATAATCAACAGGATTCTGTCCCAACCGTTTCAGTAGCTAACACCGCTGCAGCTAGAATTTGGGAATTCACCTGAATGAACCCTCCTCTATTTTTGGGATCCAAGTATGATGAGGATCCGCAGAAGTTTATTGAAATGGTTAATAAGGTAACTAAGATTATGGTTTTGACCTCTATCGAGAGTGAAGGGTTGGGTTGCAAGACGTAGCTCACACTGGGTATAAGCAATGGAAGGGGGATAGAGACATAGATGCAAGGCTTGTTGAATGGGAGGAATTTGCTACCGCTTTTTTAGATAGGTTCTTTCCCTTAGATTTAGGGGAAGTTAAGGTGAAAGAATTTATTAACTTAAAGAAGGGTAACATGAGTGTGAGGAAGTATTCTTTTAAGTTTACCCAGTTGGCTAGGTATGCTCCTTCGATGGTGGCTGATAACAGGTCTAGAATGAGTAAGTTTGTCTCTGGTATAGCTGATAGCATAGTCAAAGAGTGTAGGACCATGATGTTGATTAAGGAGATGGACTTTTCTAGGCTTATGGAGAAGGAAATGGAGAACAAGAGGGCTAGGACAAGTAGCTTTAATTTTACTCAGTCGAGGTTGGAGGGTGGTAACTATCGTCAATTCCATAAAAAATCTTCAGATCCAGCTCTTTCTTTAGCTAGTGCTCAATCCCAAAGTTCAGAAATGATAATTGGGATAGGACGCCAGGCTCTAAGACTCGGGGCAGTATGAACAGTGGTCGGACTAATCCCCTTTGCCAAAAATATGGTAGGAATCATCAAAGGGTATGCAGGGCTGGCAGTGATGTCTGTGTTGGATGTGTCAAGCCAGGCCACAGTTGAAGGAATGTCTAACAGGAACGTGGAAAGGTAGGAATGATTGCCATCTGGGCCAGACTAACTCTTCAGCAGCACCAGTAGGTTGCCCAACTCAGCAGGGCGCCATTTCCAGTACTACCAGTGGTCTGCGCCAGAATAGACTGTATGCACTCTAGTACTATCCTGATTAGGAAATTTCTCCTAATGTTTGTACAGGTATGTTACAGGTCTTTCATTTACATATTTATGCTTTGTTAGATCTTGAAGCTTCTCTTTCTTTTGAAAACCCTTATATAGCAGTTAATTTTGGTGTCAGTCCTGAGACTTTAGCAAAACACAACACGGTGTCCACTCCAGTATAGGAATACATAAACTGTCCAGTCATAATATCCTAGAAAATCACTTTGTTGGATCTCGTGGGTCTCGGCATAGATTAGCTTCACTCATGTTATGCGTCGGTTGATTATAGAAATAAAGTCATTTATTTTTTTAGTTTTCGAATGAACCAGTCCTTAAATAGAGGGATAGTACTTCAGCACTTAGGGGCTAACTTATTTCATACCTTAGAGCGAGAAAAATGATATCCATGGGGTATGTCTACCATCTTGTTTGACTTAAAGACTCCAATTCTGAGACTTCTAGTCTTGAGTCAGTTTCAGTAGTGAGGGAATTCCTAGATGTGTTCCCTGAAGATCTTCCCGAAGTCTCTTCCGAAAGGGAAATTGACTTTAGAATAAACCTTCTTCCAGATACCTTGCTTATCTCTATTCTGCCCTATAGAATGGCTCCTGCTGAGCTTAAGGAGTTAAAGGATCAGTTGAAAGACCTCTTAGACAAAGGATTCATCAGGCCCAGTGTTTCCCCATTGTGCACTCTAGTTCTTTTCGTGCAAAAGAAAGATAGTTCTCTCAGAATATGCATGGATTACCATCAGTTGAACAAAGTCACAATCAAGAATAAGTATCCACTCTCTAGGATTGATGACTTGTTTTACCAATTTCAGGGTGACAGTTGCTTCTCTAAAATAGACCTCAGATCCGGCTATCATCAGCTCGAGGTCAGAGAATGTGATATTCCAAAAACTGCTTTTAGAACTCAGTATGGTCACTTTGAATTCCTAGTCATGTTTTTTGGTCTTACAAACACCCCAACAGCTTTAATAGACTTGATGAACCAAGTGTTCAAGCAGTACTTGGATATGTGCATCATAGTCTTCATAGATGATAATCTTATCTATTCCCGTAATGAAAATGATCATGCAGACCATCTCAAAATAGTATTACAAACTCTTAGAGCCCATCAGTTGTTTGCCAAATTCAGTAAGTGTGAATTTTTGCTAAGATTAGTAGCTTTTATTGGCTATATTTTTTTGGTGATGGCATTAGAGTTGACCCTCAAACGACTAAAGTAGTGAGAAATTAGTGTAGACCCATTTCTCCATCAGATATCAGGAGTTTCTTAGGTTTAGCTGGCTATTACAGACAGTTTATTGAAGAGTTTTCATCTATTGCATCCCCCATGTCTAGATTAACTCAGAAGAAAGTTAAATTTCAGTGGTCAAATTCTTGTGAGAAGAGTTTTTAGGAGTTGAAGACTCGACTCACCTCAGACCCTGTTTTGATGTTGCCCGATGGTTCAGATAGGTTTTTTGTTTACTGTGATACTTCCAGAGTTGGTTTGGATTATCTTTTGATGCAGAGAGGTAAGGTCATAGCCTATGCCACTAAACAACTTAAGCCCTATGAAAAGAATTACCCTACCCATGATCTTGAGTTAGCAGATGCTGTTTTTGCCTTGAAAATTTGGAGGCATTAACTATACGGGGTGCATGTTGATGTGTTCATGGATCACAAATATTTGTAGTATGTGTGTTCATAGAGAGAGTTAAATCTTCGTTAGAGGAGGTAGTTAGAATTGTTGAAAGATTATGATATAAGTGTTTTGTATCATCCGGGCACGGCCAATGTAGTGGTAGATACCCTTAGTAGATTGTCCATGAGTAGTGTTGCTTATGTTAAGAATGATAAGAAGAAATTAGTTTAGGAGGTACATCAGTTGGCTAGATTAGGTATTCATTTGGTTGACTCAGCTGAGGGTAGTATATGGGTTCAAAATAGTTCAAAATCTTCTTTGGTTGTCAAAGTGAAAGAGAAGAAAGATAGGGATCCTAGTCTGGTTAAGTTGAAGGAGTTAGTCAGAGATCAGAAAGTAGAGGTTTTCTCTCAAGGGGATATGGTGTGTTGCGGTGTCAGGGTAGGCTGTGTGTGCTGTGTGTTAATGGGTTGAGATAGAAGATTTTAGCAGAAGTGCATGGTGCCCATTACTCTATTCACCCAGGGACCACCAAGATTTATCGTAGTTTGCGAGAAATCTATTAGAGTGGAATGAAGAGGGATATTGCTGAGTTTGTAGCCAAGTATTCTAATTGTCAGTATGTTAAGGTTGAGCACCAAAGGCCTAGTGGCTCTATGCAGGAGTTCAGCATACCCACTTGGAAATGGAAAGAGGTGAATATGGATTTTGTGACAGGGTTTCCTCGTTGACATCGTCAGCATGATTGGATTTGGGTTATTTTAGAAAGAATGACAAAATCATCCCATTTCTTGCCAATACATACCTCTTATTCAGCCGAGGACTATGCCAAGCTTTATATTAAAGAGTTGGTTAGGTTGCATGGAGTCCCATTGTCCATCATTTCAGATAGAGGTACTCAGTTTATCTCTTACTTTTGGAAAGGTTTTCAGAAGGGTCTTGGTACCCAAATTCATCTCAGTACAACCTTTCACCTCAGACAGATGGTCAGGCGGAGAGGACTATTCAAACCTTATAGGACATGTTGAGAGCTTGTGTTATCGACTTTAAGGGTAGTTGGGATGATCACTTGCCATTGATTGAGTTTTCTTACAATAACATCTATCATTCCAGTATTTAGATGGCTCTATTTAAGGCTCTCTATAAGAGGATATGTAGATCTCCTATTATTTGGTTTAAGGCAGGTGAGACTGCGTTGATAGGACCAGATTCAGTGTTTGATGCTTTGGAGAAAGTTCAGTTAATCAGGGAGAGGCTTAAGACAACCTAAAGATGTTAAAAATCCTATGCAGATGTGAAGAGAAGATTTCTTGAGTTTGAGGTTGGAGATTTGGTATATTTGAGGATCTTTCCCATGAAGGGAGTGAAGAGATTTGGCAAGAAGGGGAAACTCAGTCCCCGATATGTAGGACCTTATACGATCTTAAGTTGTTTTGGAAAGGTACTTACTAGCTTGAGTTGCCTGCAGATTTGGCATCAATGCATCTAGTGTTCCATGTATCCTTGTTAAAGAAGTGTATTGGTGACCCAACTATGGTTGTTTCTTTACAAAGTACAGATGTTCAGGACAACCTTTATTACGAAGAACTCCCATTTGAAATCTTAGATCGCTAGATTCGCAGACTAAGGAACAAAAAGGTTCCTTTGGTCAAAGTTCTTTGGCGGAATCAGTCCGTTGAGGGAGATACTTGGGAAGCAGAAGCAGACATGCATACTAAGTAGCCTCACCTTTTCTCCGTAAACTCAAACTCAGCTTAAGGTAACAGTTTTCCTTAGATTATCTCTTTTCTATTCTCAGTTCTAGCCAAGTAGTCATCTTCATATCATTGCATGCATTCATGAATCAGTTTAGTTAGTCTCCATGTTTTAGACTCAGTCATGTAATCATGTTTTCAGTTATACACATTCAACATGTAATCTCACTACCTCATTATTGCTCAGCTTAATCAGTCTCATTCGAGGATGAATGTTTCCAAGGGGAAGATATTATAATACCTCGTATTATTCTTAGCTTAGTTCAGTCCCCAGTACAAGCGCAAGAGGCTTAGAACCTGAAAATTTGGCTAAGTGTTGGAGATATAGTTTTATTTTTGGCCTCTTAACTTTGTTGATTTTTAAAGTGACCTTCCCGACCCCAAGACGTAGGTTTCTGAGTTAATTCATATTCAGGGTTCTAAAGAGCATGTCTCGGGTAAGTTTCAGATTTTTTGAATGAGGTTTGGACCATGTTTGGATATTGAAAATAGTAAGTCACTGCGATTGTGGCCCGTTACGGTGGAATAGCGGTGGAGGCCTTGGCGCATCACAGTGATGTCCTAATCGGTATTCCAGTTATGAATTTTAATTTTAAAAGGGCAATCTCATCTTTTCCCATCACCCAAATCCATATAAACACAGGATTTGAAGCCCACAAAAGTGTTTTTGGTCATTTTTTACACAAAATCCCCCCAAAAAACCCTACCTCTTTCAAGATTCAAGCTCAAGCTTCAAGAAATCACCAAGAACTTCCGCAAATTCTTCAATTAAGGTATGTTAGATGTTCATCCATGGGTCCT
>NW_025868057.1:0-6446 GCF_002878395.1 Capsicum annuum
GTATATACATATATATGTGTGCTCGAGCTTATACAGGTGATTATTTCTTTTTAAATGCGACATGATGTTGTCCGAATTTCGGGTTGTCATAGAGGTATGCATGGGAAGTATAAGGTTATGAGATGGTTCTCCCGGACCTCCTCGATTACGGGTGCCAGTCCGCCCCAATAGGATTTGAGGCGTGACAAAAGTGGTATCAGAGCAGTTCATCCTAGTGAGTCTACAAAGCCGTGTCTATGTAGAGTCTTGTTTATCAGTGTGTCGTGCACCGCATCTATAAACAGGAGGCTATGGACATTTAGGAATTGTTCCTTTTCTTCATGTCTTTTGGTGAGCTCCAGTTTGCTTCAGGGATTTCCGTGTCATATCCAGCCATTTTTGGTATTGTATAGAAGTTAGTTATATGGCGGGGTGTGTCCCGACCTTAGTTAAACTCTGTGTATTATCTAAAGGCTTTGTAGACCTAATGTACAGTCAAGGTGGTGTTTTGTTAATAGACGTGATGGCTCCAACGGCCAAGTATTGTATATACATATATACGTGTGCTCGAGCTTATACAGGTGATTATTTCCTTTTATATGTGACATGATGCTGTCCAAATTTCGGGTTGTCATAGAGGTATGCATGGGAAGTATAAGGTTATGAGATGGTTCTCTCGGACCTCCTCGGTTATGGGTGCCAGTCCACCCCAATAAGATTTGAGGCGTGACAAAAGTGGTATCAGAGCAGTTCATCCTAGTGAGTCTACAAAGCCGTGTCTATGTAGAGTCTTGTTTATCGGTGTGTCATGCACCGCATCTATAAATAGGAGGCTATGGACATTTAGGAATTGTTCCTTTTCTTCATGTCTTAGATCGTACATGAAGTCATAGTTGACCACTGAATCCGTTTGTTTCTCTTATTATAGTAATGATGCCGGTTACCAGAAGCAAGAATACCAGTAAGCAAGTAGATGTGGCTGCCGGAGAGGGGACTAGTAAGTCACCCACTATACCAGCTAATCAAAGTGAGGCTCCAGCTGAGCATGCATCAGAAACTTCCTCCAGTCTGGAAGAAATAAGGGGGAGGAGAATTATATCCCCAGAGACACCTATTAATGTTGTTGATCAAGATCTTAGAAATGCAGTGCAACTTTTGACTTGTATAGTTGCTAGGAAAGCTGTTAGCCTTCGAACACAGGATTTTCTTAAGATGGATCCTTCCACTTTTACTGGATCAGATCTTAACGAGGACCTACAGGACTTTATTGATCAAATTTAAAGGGCCTTAGATGTTATGCATGTAACGGGTAGAGAGACAGTGGAGTTAGTGGCGTATAGATTTAAAGGGGAAGCTATATATTGGTATGAAGACTGGAAATGATCTAGGGGTATTGATGCACCCCCAGCTACTTGGAAAGAGTTCAAAGAGGCATTTCTTGATCATTATCTTCCATTCGAGATTCGTTAGGCCCGTGCAGATCAGTTTTTAAATCTTCGTCAGGGGAATATGAGCGTGAGGGAGTACAGTCTCCGATTTAATTCCTTGTCGAGATATGCTCCTAATGTTGTAGCTACTATGGATGACAGAGTTCATCAATATGTGGATAGGCTAGATCCATATCTGGTTAGACATTGTACTATTGCCGCTTTGAACAAAGATATGGACATAACGAGGATCCAAGCTTTTGCACAGAAAATGGAAGATCAGAGGCAGAGGAGAAGAACACAGGAATCAGAAAGAGGATATTCCAAGAGGGCCAGATCTACAGGGCGGTTCATGGCATCCCAATGAGAGTTCAGACCACAGTTTTCTGCTAAACCACCTAGGCCATTATTTTCTTATTTGCAGTTAGTGCCCCACCACAGTTCCAAGGGTCTAGAGGAAATCAATTTGGGCATAGAAGTGAGAGTCAGAGTTCGCAGATAGTAGGATACCAAGGGCAAGGGAATATGAACCAATCCAGACCTCTTCGAGAGCCATGCAATAAATGTGGAAGGTATCATTTGGGCGCATGTCGGCTGGGGACCAATGTTTGCTTTTGGTGCGGTATGTCGGGGCATATGATGAGAGAATGCCCACGAAGGGGCATAGGGGATATGGCACGACCTACGGGGTCATTTGTTGCATCAACATCATCAATGCCTTATTCAAGAAGAGGTGCACAACCAATGGGTCATGTTAGAGGTGATGGAGGAGCCACGAGTTCTAGGGGGGCTCAAAATCGTACGTATGCTCTAGCGGATCGACAGAATTTAGAGGCTTCCCCAGATGTGGTTATGGGTACGTTGTCTATATTTTTATTCGATTTATATGCCTTAATTGATCCTGGTTCTACATTATCTTATGTTACTCCATTGGTTGTTGGAAAGTTCGAAAGAATACCAGAACTGTTAGTTAAGTCATTTGAAGTATCTACATCGGTTGGGGAATCTATTATAGCTAGAAAGTTTTATCGAAACTGCATAGTAACTATTTGTGGTCGTGATACGATGGCTGATCTTGTGGAGTTAGAAATGGTAGATTTTGATGTTATAATGGGTATGGACTGGTTGGTGTCTTATTATACCACAATTGATTGCTGCACGAAAAAGGTATATTTCCATTTTCCAAATGAATCAGTCCTTGAATGGAAAGGTGAAATTAGCGTGCCAAGAGGTAGATTTATTTCTTATTTTAAGGCGAGAAGAATGATTTCCAAGGGATATATATATCATTTACTTAGAGTAAGGGATACAGAAGCGGAGCCACCAACTCTTCACGCTGTTCCAGTGGTAAATAAATTTTCTAATGTATTTCCTGAAGATCTTCCAGGTTTGCCTCCTGAATGAGAAGTAGAGTTTGGTATTGATGTAATACCAGGCACCCAACCAATCTCCATTCCTCCGTATAGAATGGCCCCAGCAGAATTACGAGAATTGAAAAAGCAATTGAAAGATTTGCTATAGAAGGGATTCATAAGGCCTAGTATGTCCCCCTGGGGAGCACCAGTGTTATTTGTGCGCAAAAAAGATGGCTCGCTGAGGATGTGTATTGATTATCGGCAATTGAATAAGGTGACTATTAAGAATAAATATCCTCTCCCAAGAATTGATGATTTATTTGATCAGTTACCGGGAGTCAAGTGCTTTTCTAAGATTCATTTGAGGTCAGGTTACCACCAAGTGAGGGTCAAAGAGAAGGATATACTTAAGACAGCTTTCCGAACACGGTATGGTCACTATGAGTTTCTAGTTATGTCATTTGGGCTAACAAATGCACCCGCAACTTTTATGGATTTGATGAATAGGGTTTTTAAGCCATTCCAGGATGTATTTGTGATAGTTTTTATAGATGATATTCTAGTTTATTCTAGATCAGAAGAGGACCATGCCAATCACTTACGACAGGCATTGCAGACTCTTCGTGATTGTAAGCTTTATGCAAAGTTCTCTAAATGTGAGTTTTGGTTAAAGTCGGTGGCATTTTTGAATCATATTGTATCTAGTGAAGGGATAAAGGTTGATTCTCAAAAGATAGAAGCTGTGACGAATTGGACAAGGCCCACAACGCCTACGGAGATTCGTAGTTTTCTTGGGTTGGCCGGTTATTATAGAAGGTTTGTTAAAGGCTTTTCTTCCATTTCAGCACCCTTAACCAAGCTAACCCATAAAGCATCCAAATTCCAATGGAATGATGCCTGTGAGAAGAGTTTTCAAGATTTAAAGAACAAGTTGATTTCTACACCCGTGTTGGTAATTCCAGAAGACACCGAAGGGTATACAATGTATTGTGATGCTTCCAAAATTGGTTTAGGATGTGTATTGATGCAGCATGGTAAGGTAATAGCATATGCTTCTAGACAATTGCGGCCACATGAGAAAAATTATCCTACACACGATCTTGAGCTAGCAGCAGTTATTTTTGCTTTAAAGATATGGCGCCACTACTTATATGGGGTTCATGTTGATATATATACTAACCATAAGAGCTTGCAATATATTTTTAATCAGAAGGATCTAAATTTAAGGTAGCGGAGATGACTTGAACTATTAAAGGACTACGATGTTGATATCTTGTACCATCCAGGGAAAGCAAATTTGGTAGCTGATGCGTTAAGTCGTAAGGCTATGATGGCAACTATAGAAAGGCAAGGGATGGTTAAAGATCTTCACCAGTTAGCTAGTTTGGGAGTTCGCATTTTTGAAACTCCGAATAAAGAGCTTATCGTACATAATGCTGCGGAATCTTCATTAGTAGCTGAAGTAAAAGAGAAGCAATATGCAGATCCTATTTTATTACAGCTTAAGGAGAACATTCAGAGTGGTGCGACCAAGGCATTTGAGCTTACACGAGAAGGAGTACTTCAGTGCCAAAACCGATTGTGTGTGCCGGATGTAGACGGGCTAAGAAAGAAGATTATGACAAAGGAATATTTTTCAAGGTATTCCATTCATCCAGGATCAACCAAAATGTATCAAGATTTGAAAGATGTGTATTGGTGGAATGACATGAATAAGAGCATTGCAGAATTTGTAGCTGAATGTCCAAATTGTCAAAGAGTTAAAGTTGAGCACCAAAAACTCGGAGGTTATATGCAATGCATTGATCTTCCAAGCTGGAAGTGGGACATGATCAACATGAATTTCGTTATTGGTTTGCCTCGTACATCCCGGAAGTTTGATTCTATATGGGTGATTGTTGATAGGCTTACCAAATCCGTACATTTCCTACCAGTTAGGACCACTTACACAGTTGAAGAGTATGCGAAGCTGTACATTAAAGAGATTGTCCGATTACATGGAGTGCCAATCTCTATTATATCAGATCGGGGAACCCAATTTACCGCAAACTTTTGAAAGTCTTTTCAGAGGTGTTTGGGAACACAAATGAAGTTGAGTACAATTTTTCACCCTCAAACAGATGGACAAGCAGAACGTACCATCCAAACACTTGAAGATATGCTACGAGCTTGTGTAATAGATTTTAAGGGCAATTGGGATGATCATTTACCTCTTATTGAGTTTGCCTACAATAATAGCTATCATTCAAGTATCAAAATGGCACCATATGAAGCTTTATATGGAGGAAGTGTAGATCACCAATAGGATGGTTCGAAGTGGGTGAAACTCTTTTGTTCGGACCGGATCTTGTTTATCAAGCCATAGAGAAGGTTAAAGTAATTCAGCAACGACTGAAAACAGCCCAAAGTCGACACAATTCATATGCGGATAGTAGAAGGAGAGGGCTAGAGTTTTCTATAGGTGATTGGGTATTTTTGAAGGTATCACCAATAAAAGGGGTAATGAGATTTGGCAAGAAAGGGAAGTTGAGTCCACGTTATATAGGCCCATATAAGATCACTCGAAGGTTGGACAAGTTGCATATGAATTAGAGCTACCCCAAGAGCTCTCATTAGTACATCCGGTATTTCATGTGTCAATGCTTCGAAAGTGTATCGGAGATCCATCACATATCACTTCTACTGAGGATGTGCAAATTACGGAAGATCTTACCTATGAGGAAGTGCCTATTGCTATTCTAGATCACCAAG
This sequence comes from Capsicum annuum, assembly GCF_002878395.1. Taxonomy (NCBI): domain Eukaryota; kingdom Viridiplantae; phylum Streptophyta; class Magnoliopsida; order Solanales; family Solanaceae; genus Capsicum; species Capsicum annuum. Next base: position 5,513 of record NW_025868057.1, read on the forward strand.
TAAAGAAGATGAGAAATAAAGAGATAGCATCGGTGAAAGTACGTTGGAGAAATCGTCAAAGGGAAGAGATTACATGGGAAGCTGAGGAAGCAATGAAATCTAAGTACCCTCATTTGTTCAAAGATGAAGAGGAAGTTCAAGAAACGGAGTTAGAACATTAACAAGTAAGTTTTTTTTTATATATGCATAGTATTTATGTGATAATGTGAATGTTAATGATGGACTTGAACTTGTTTCGGTTGAATAACTACGCTAATATTCGAGGACGAATGTCCTAAAGGGGGGAAGGATGTAACACCGCATATTCAAGTACATATATTGGCGTATTCAAGTACGTGTATTGGTCTTATTTATATGGAATTAATTTTTTTATTTTATTTATACCGGAATTTGCCCGTCGATGGCTCCATGCGAAGGTTACTGAATAAGATTTCCAACGATATAAAGATTTCAAAAAATGGATAGGTTTCGGATATAATCGAGCACGTTCGAAACTATAAAACGGTGGCCGGGATATTGGGAATAGTAAATGTGCAGGAAAATTTTTTACACGCAAACTACTGAGGCCAGCCAATTTTTTGGGTCAACTTTGAATGATCATAACTCCCTTAATGTAATAAACTGGGAGAGCTGCGACCTATTAAAAGAAAGATCTTTGAGTCTTCTTTCCAATGCAATTAGTTTCATCCAAATCCAACGTCTGAGTAAGGAGTTATACTCGTTTTACTTCAGCCTCTCAAAACAGATTTTTAGGGTCAACTTCAAACGACCATAACTCCTTGTACAGGATGAACTGGGTGGACTACTTTATATGAAATGAAATCCCTTTGAATTATCTTTCCAACGATACCAATTTCACCCAAATCCGATATCGTAGCAAAGAGTTTTGGTCGATCTACTTTAGCTTATCAAAACAGTCCACCAAAGGACAGAT
>NW_025868058.1:0-1509 GCF_002878395.1 Capsicum annuum
TACAATTGAGGTTACGATATTCAAATGTAGGACAACCATTTCTCTTAGACTAATGTTTTCTTTGAGTGGCACAGGAATATAAGACTCCAAAGATAAAAACTGGAGCAGAATTTTTGAGGTTTCAAGAAAACCCCAAAAATTTTATGATTAAAGAATATGTCAATTCACAATGACATGCAAAAAGCGCCTCTCATTTTAAAATGGGAAAGAAATTTTTTAGAATTCCTCAAAAATTTCATGAGTAAACAATGTATCCATCCACAATGATGTGCGAAAGGCGCTTTACATTCTAAACTGGGGCAGAAATTTTTGAGAATTCCTCAAAATTTCATCAAGACGGAGTACAAATTCCAACGGTTCATGGAGTAGAAAACAAAGACCAAGGAGTCAACTTGGGTATAGTACAAATCCACATTTCTTTTTAACTCACAATTTTTCTTTGAGCACAGGATTAATAGGTACGGGTGATGGAAATCACTCCATCACGAGGGAGCATAATAGCTAATCTAACATCATGATGAGAGACTGCACAATTGATCCAACAAATATGACAGATATGATTTCTCATCTTCAATTACCTCTATTGTTATGGTTGTTTGTTACACGGTTCAATCTTTTATACACACACATACATCTGCGCTAACCATTTTTGCAGAGACGAGCTACAAATGATAGGACCAACAGATACAGATCATGATTCCACAATGCATTGAGAAGCCCAAAAGCTGATCCAACAATGAGAAGCAAAGTAGCTGATCACACAATTCCACAATGCATCGAGAAGCCCCAAGGCTGATCCCACGATGAGAAGCAAAGCAGTTGATCACACGATTCTATGATATACCGAAAAGCCAAAAGTTGATCCCACGATGAGAAGCCATGCAGCTGATCACACGATTTCACAATACATCAAGAAGCCCTAAAGTTGATCCCATAATGAGAGGCCAAACAGCTGATCACACGATTCCACAGTACATCGAGAAGTCAAAAGCTGATCCCACGATAAGAAGCCAAGAGTTGATCCCATGATATCACATATACACTTTCTTTATTCACTTTATGTTTATTAATTATTTATTTCTTACATGTCTAACCTTTGTTATTTAGTATACCGTAAAGTACGCAGGTGACCAAGAAGGAATAACAAACAGAGGCAATTTTTGTTTCTATTTTTGGAGTGATACCCCATCTGTTCATCTCTCAACTCACCTACCTCAATGTTTTTAAACTTCTCCATACGTCACTATTCCAAATCCTATTCAATTTCGTCCCAGCTTGTCAACCCACAATATCACTTGTGATGCCCCATCATTTATCGATGACATTATTTAGGAATATTGTTCATTCCTAAATCTAGAACTACAAACGGCCTGATTCTCGTAAAACCAGAGATATGTAGGCGACTTAAAACTAAATTCTTGGCCACACTATTTTTTAAACCACCTCTTGTCGCTTTAACTCTAATGAATCTTTCTCGGTCGGACAAAATTGACTACTACGTCAACTTTC
>NW_025868059.1:0-1036 GCF_002878395.1 Capsicum annuum
AATTCCAAAATTTAAAACCATGTAAATAACCATATGCAATCACATCAATCCATATATCCATCCATCCATCCATCCATACATACATACATATATATATATACATATATATATATATGTATATATATATATATAGTCCAGGTAGGGAAAGGGAATCGGGTCTAGCATGCCTTTAAAACCTTTAACCCGCGCTATGTAGCTTGACTGTCCTAAAATTACCCACGGGCTATAGGAATCCATTGTTACCCCCTAAACGGGGCCCAGTGCATGTAGCTACAAAAACCCAAAATATCATGGGGATAGGGTATTCTCGTGTACCCTTCGCCCGCTATGATAAATATATACAAGTATAAACTTAGGGGATTCCTATGTACCCCGACAGTACATGGTCGCCATAACCAACCCTCATGTCAGCAAACATAAGTTTCCAATGTCCGTCCATTTGACTCACACCTTTACAGTTAGCGATCACAACCTGCCATTATTGCCCAATTAAAACCTTTAGGACATAACCAAACAACCAATTCCATGTGTTAATTATCAGGGCATTATATAGTGGTGTCGTCAGACCGACTACAGCTTGCAAGCAATGTTATTAGCCAACACCTAGGGGATTATCATGTATCCTACATGATTTCCAATTTACCAAATCCATGACAACTAAGGCCTAACCAAATCATATAAAACCATTTAAACCAATTTAGGTTGCATAACTATATTATACAATGCAATCGTTTCAATAAAATTCAAACTATGTGACAAAACCATTCTTATAGGCATTTTAACAAATATAATGAGGCATATAGTTTCTAAAACCAAAACCAATGACCAATTGACCATTCCCAGGAAACCACACGTTCAATCCCATAATTTTTAACATGAAAAGCATAAAAAAAGCAAGGGAAACAATATTCATCTATTAACAACCAAAACCCCTAATATATAATTCAAAACCAAATGATACCCATAACTAAACCATGAAAACCAATAGAAAAAACCAAAGTCCAAGAAATAACCAAAAGTATGAAAAGATATTCAT
>NW_025868060.1:0-2525 GCF_002878395.1 Capsicum annuum
GCATCATCTATTGTCTTCTCTCCATTAGGATTATCTGGCCTTGTAGTTGTTGGAGCCTGGCTAGATGAAGCACCTGCTGCCCTAGCTCGAATGGCTGCCTCCTATTTCTCAGTATCAGCCAGGGACTCCATTCTTGCTTTCTTCAAGACCTCCTTTTTGGCCTTCTTTCTTCCTCACTGTCTGGCCCTTCTCTCTTATCTTTTTCTTTTTTCTCACCTTTCTTCTTCTTTTTCTTTGGTGAGTCTCTAGTGAGGTCGAGCATTGGAATTTCTTCCTAAGATTCATTCATGGCTGGACCTGTTGGTATCATAAACTGGTGTTGCTACAATACCCCAACATCTACCTTTACCTTTTCTAATGCCTTTCTAAATTTAGAAAGATCAGCTCTCGATATTTGTCTTGCCCGTGTAACAAATCGATTCTTCAAATATGCAACCTGCTCAGGCAAAGTCACAAAAGGCTCAAGGAAAACCTTAATTCTCTTCTTCACAGCAGCAGCAAACTATTTGGTAAAATTATATAGTTGTTCCTCACACCACTTGGCATGTTTAGACACTTTTCTGATACCAATCGGCTGAAATACAAATTCTGCTAATTATGTAGGGACTGAGGGGTTGGCTTCAATCTCAGGCACTGAACTTTCCTGAGTTGAAAAAGTTGGTTGCCTAGTCTCCGAATCTTGCATTGCCATATGAGGTGCTCCTCCTGCATCTGTGACTGGGGGATCTACTTCTACCTATACATCTCTATCAAGTCTCAATGCTGGTAGATTCTCATTAAACCATATGGGGTTGTGAGTCTTTCAGGCAGGAACATCATCATCAACTCCTGTAATCTTTGGCATATTAGCAGATCAGCATAACTTTGTGATAAGACAAGGAAAAGGATAAGCAGTGTTAGTTCTCGAAATCCTAATCTTCATCTTGTCAGCAATGATTTCCCCGAAGTTCAAGGGAAACTGTTGCACTATGCTCGCCAATAAAATTTCTCGGTCATCACCTAAAATGTTATCTCCATCAGTGGGCATCAGCCAAACACATGCTATACCCCACCAGAACTTTGCCTCCTGAGTCTAAGAGGACTTACAGATTCTCTCATTTGGGTTTTTCACTCATGTTGGTTCTTCGTCAGCTATGATATTGGCCAACCATGGATGTTGTTTCTCCCAGTTCTTAATCCAAGCATAAACTGATGGTGCAGTGGCCTGAAGAGTGAATTTAGGGACATGCAAGAATCTGTTAATGGTTCTGATCGAGACATTAACTTTTACACCCCTCACCTGAAATCTATCCAACAGGGGTATTCTGCTACTTTTTCACCTGGCCTACAAATCTTTTCTAACTGACCCTAGTAGTTCACATAGAATTCCCGAACCAGTGCAGGGAAAAATGAACCTCCTCCTTCTGTGGTCTATCCCAATCCATACTCTTTGAACTTCTTTTTCACTTTAGGGTACCTATTCAACCCCTTTATGATAATCTTTTTTTCTTCCTAAAGTGGCCTTTTAGCTCTTCTTCTGTCAGTTCTGTGAAGCCCAGTAGTTTAGATGCTTTCTACCCTAGGAATCTGCCACCTAGTATTGTCTTGAACTTTAGTGTTCTTACATTTGATGAGTGTTCCCCGAGGTGGAAAATATTCATTATTTTGTTTAGTGGATGAGAACCCCGATACTGTCTCCTCATACTCAGACTCGTCAGATCCCTCCTGCTCTTCTTCTTTAGAGTCAGCTGTTCAGACTCATGCTGTTTAGAACCCTCTTTCTTAGAAGTTGTTGTTGTTTTAGTGTCAACACTATCCTCCACTTCAATGGGTAGAGGTGTTAAAGATTTCTTCGGACTTTTCTTTTTCTTTTTCTTCCTAATCAAGGGTTCCTCCTCCTCGCAATCAGATTCCTCGTCGATGAGCTTACGATGTACACTTTCTTTGACTTCTTTCTTTGGGGATATGGGACTCTTTCTTTTTGGTGACATTATAAAGTTCCTAGAGACAATAGAATAACATTAGTCAACCCTCAAGAGCACAAACACAAATACATTAATCATATAGGCTCATTCATGTTTCAGGTTCCAGGTGTGACGACATTTCTTGATAAACCATTATGACCGTGACACCTTATCATGATTGTTATCAAGCTTAGACAGAACCTTCAAAATTTCAATAGCCTTTGATGAAATTCTTGATAAGCCATCACAATTATGATAGCCTATCACAAATGTCATCAACTCTAAACAGAGTCCAATTTATTTTTAACAGCCTTTGATGACATTCCTGGTAAGCTGTCACAATTGTTATAGCCTAACATGAATGTTGTAAGATCTTACCAGAACCTATTTTCGATTTTTACTTAAGTTTTGGTCCCAATTTTTTCTCAAAATTCACCTGAATTCCAATTTGTGAGCTAACTTTTAAACCTTGGGTTTGTTCAGCAAACCCTAGGTGTGATTTTAGATCCTTCTCCAAGTTGAACTTGGTTCAATCATCTTGGGGACTTGAGCTATCATTCATCCATCATTCACAAAAATAAA
>NW_025868061.1:0-5225 GCF_002878395.1 Capsicum annuum
TTTTGTTTCTTACTGCTCCATGATATAAGAGAATTACCTATAAGCTGACATGAACTACATGTGCTTATTTTATCATTCTTGTCTCTTGCGTAATTTGCTTCTAAAAAACCTTTTATCTCAAAACTATCTAATTTAGGATAGCCAACTCCAATAGTTATGATTCCAATCAAATATCTGATAAATTTATTAACAACAGGCAAATGAGACTTCTTGGGAGTTGATTGAAATCTAGCACACTTACACATACTAAACAATATATTTAGTCAATGGGCGTAAGTTAAAGAAGTTAGCCAATCATGGATGATATTTTTTTTCATTAATGGTCTTACCAGTATAATCATATGTATCCTTAAATTTCACAAACCTCAAATTTAAGTTCCCAATCTCTTTTTTCTCTTAATAAAGCCCATTTTTATCGTGGGCTTTATTTAGATCACCTATGGCAAGATCTAACAAACTTTGTAGTTTAGAACATTCATTATAGGAGTTGGTTCTTATCTGGATACATTCTTTAATTGCCATAAAACAACAGCCTCCAATGTTGTTGTTCCCATGGTCTGGTTGTTCTTTATTATCCTAGTATCTAGAGGCTTTTTGATTTTATTTATTTTTTGGTTCACTTATGGATAGCTTCCAATCTATTCCATATATCTTTAGTAGTTTTGCAAGTGGATATTTTCTCATATTCTTTTTCACCGAGAGAACAATGAACTAAAGAGATTGCACTAGCATTTCTTCGCACAATATCCAAATACTTTTTTGTGTACTCAAATATGACAGTCTTTTTTCAAACTTCTTTCTAGTATTTTTTGGAATAGACCTTGGCCCATTCTTAATTACTATCCAAGATTTATAATTCATCGATTAAAAATAAATATTCATTCTTGTCTTTCACTGATTATAGTATAGACCATTAAATAAGGGTGGTTGGGTAATTTAAAGTCCCTCTTGAAAGATGGCTTCAGTAATTTGATGCCCTATCATGAATCTTTACTTACTTGTGGTTAAGAAAAAATAAAAATGTAAGATGAAGCTTTGATATCAATTGAAAGTAGCAAGATGGGGGGTGAATTATTCCTTTTTCAACCAGACAATCGACTTCCTTCAATAGACAGTCGACTATTGATTGCAATAACAAAAACTTTAGAAAATAAAGTGTTAAAGGTAAATATTTATAGGCCTTACTCCAGTCTCCTTGGGTTTCAAGGGATTCTACTTGTTCTTTGTGAATAAAATCAAAGTACAAGATTGAGTCCAGATTTATGTCTATGACTCACACTTTCTTTCTTTCTTTCTCACTTTGATACAATACCTCACCAACTACGTTTTTCTCTAATCTCCTTTTAAGTACACAATAAACCTTAAGAGAATACAATGCTTGAACAAAGTAGAGAAAAGAACTTGAGAAGGTTAAGACAAGTGTATATTTTTTCCATAGTATTCCATTGCTTAAATAGTAGCGATTGGACTACTACTAGCTATTGGAAAATATCAGGCAACACAAGAGATTTTCTCCTTGAAAATGGGATATGAGAATCCTATTTCCAAGATTAAAATGGATCATATTAATAATCCCAAACTACCCATAATTTAATTTCATACAAATAGTTGCATAATTAATTATATATCAAGGCTTTGGTACTGCTTTCCACAGCTGTATAATTAATGATATATCAATGCTTTGGTACTGGTTTCCACAGTGATGCAGGATTGTGATTACCACTGATAGAGGAGACATATTTATTTTTCTCTTTGTCTTTATTCTTGTAGATCATCCTTTTTTATTTGTATCCAATCTTCTCTTTTTAATTGTAGCCAATAATCTTTGATTTCTTTTTAATGTACCACTGAAAGAGAAGGCATATTTCTTTTCCTTTTTGTCTTGGTTCGTGGAGATCTTCCTTTTTTATTTTTAGGCAATCTTTTCTTTTTGATTATAAGCTACAATCTTTGATTTACTTTTAATACCTACAAAGAAGTCGTACATTAAAACATCATATTATCACATTTTTCATCAATTCTGTAGAATATTGAACAGTAAAAGTAGAAAACCATGGGAGAATTTATGGTTAATTTTGGAGCTTTGGTGTGGTTAATTTATGTGTTTCTTCATCAAATTTGTGGTAAGCTTACATCAATTTCTTGGGTTAATTCTCCGACTTTTTCTAAAATATGTAAAAGCGTAGTGACTTGATTGTAGCACCATTAGATCTCAAAATTCACCCATTCTTGAGAGTAAATGTTTCCTTGATTATAGTGGGATGTTGTGGTAGGTTCAAAAGTGTGATTCCATAAATGAACCCCACATGGATTTTTTACGTAATTTTGGACCCAAAGAACAATTACAAAATATGGATATCAGTTGTTCTTGTATTAATGAATAGATTATGATTTTAATAGTATGGCATCTTGTGGAAGAATTTGAAAAGAGAAATCAGTAATTTAGCGAATTCTTCAGGATTTTTTTGACATCCATGTAGGTGAGGCTTACCTCCTTCATAGATTGAGCTAATTTATAGTATAATTATGATAATATGCTAGATTTGGGATAGAACTTAGGTTTTGGATGCATGATTGGTATGATTACTCTTATTTGGGACTGTATAGGCTACCTAAGAACTGTAATCTAGGTGAAATTGCCTTAGTCACTTATGTTTAGAATGGAAATGCCTAGGTGAAATTGCCTTTGTCCCTAAAGTTAGGTGAAATACCTTAGTTGTTAATGATTTAGGTGGGATTGACTTAGTTGTTCATGGTTGGAAGAATTTCTATGTTAGGGATAGATATAGCTTATTTATCATCTACAAATGAATTTAGAATCATTATCCTAGTCTGAGGTTGAATTTGCCAATAAATGGATTTTAGGGATTAAAAATAAGCCCATCTTAGGTCAAGACTTCTGTTAGATATAGATATTTGATATAGTTTATTGGTATAGTTTATTGAGGTAGTTTATAGATATGGATTGTTTGTATGGTTCATTGATACAGTTTATAAATATGAGTTGTAGTTTAAGTTCGATAATTGATACTGCTATTAATAATATGAGTTCTGGTTTAAGTCCGACAAATGATGTTATGATAATGATACTATTGAGGATTGACTGATTATAATGATATCAGTTATGGTTTAAGGTTGGCATTGAGAGTTGGGAATGATATGATACGGTATGGATGGTTTGATAGTTATAGTAGTTATAGTTGTTAATCGATAAAGTTATAAATCTTTGGATATTTACTTTCCTTGATTTCTCCCTCCAGGCTTATGGGGACCTATATTGGGTTATTTACTTTCCTACATTTATTGGCTTATCGAGGCTAATTTTGTAGTTATAGTTGGGTGATTTTTACGTCACTATTTTAAATTTATTTATTTATTTATGTACAATAGTGTTGGAGCGTATTTCCAGGTTTGCCCTTTTTATCTTGACATAGCTTATTTTATCATGTATTTTATTATTTTTATATCAGGATTTAGCTTAGTCGGACCCATAATTTTGATACTCATACTACACTTTTGTACCTTTTTGGTGTAGATTTGAGTACTAGTTGCCATCATTGACGTAACGCTCATGCAGGGTTGATTTCAGTGATTGGTTAAGCTCTTTGAGTCGGTGTTACCTTTTTTTCTTTTACTTATCTATGTTTGGTCTTTCATTTTTGAGACACATCGTATTTGACTATTCTTGACTTATGGTTTATTTGTAGTAACTCTTACACCGACATTACTAAGTCTTGGGATGACTTTTGACCTTTTATCTATCTATTAGACTTTTAAGATTATTTTGTTGCTATTTTAAGTCTTTAGTTACTGATTTTTGGATTTTAGGACATTTCTCACCAAGTTAGCCCATTGTTTATTGCTTCAGTCTATGATTTGGCTTATCGATTGGTGAGATAATATGGGTGTCATTATGACTCATATGTTAGGTTGTGACATGGGGATATAGCATATGATTTATCATTTCCCCTTAGTTTCTCAGTCATTCATCTAGTTTTTCATGTATCCATGCTATGGCATTATGTCCCGAATGAGGTTCATATCATTCATTGGGACATGATGCAGTTAGATAAGAGGTTGTCCTTTATTGAGGAGCTAGATTCCATTTTAGCTTGGGATGTCACACTATTCCACTATAGAGATATTTTTGTGGTTAAGGTTCAGTGGAGACACCATTCTATAGATGAGGCTACTTCGGAGGTTGAATCCGACATGCTTGGTAATTATCCCCAACTTTTTACTAATTTAGGTACTCTTATGTCCTTAGATCTAAAATGACCTAGATTGTTAGTAGTTGATATTGCAATGACTTGATTCTATGAACCTTCTCCTTATATGTTTTTTTGACCTATTTACCACTCTTCGTGGTTGTTATATGTTATTTTTGGGGTATGGGGACTGATGGTATGGTTCTCGATGCAATCCACAACGTCTTGTGTGACTTTGTAGTTTTAGAGGTTTGAGAGGCCTCTTAGTTGACTTTGGCCAACATTTATTGTTCTATATATCGTATAGCAAAATAGACTACACCAATAAATTCGAAACATCGATTTTGGATTGGTAGCATTGATGTTTGATTTTATGGATTTTGGATCTTATTTGGACCCTTGATTCGGACATTAGTAAAATTAGATCACAAGGGTCAATTTTATAAAAATAATATATTTTCAAAAATATGATGTCTTCATTGACTTTGGAATATCAAATTTAGTCTATTTGCAAATTTTATTTTCCTTCACAAGATTTTGAACAAATCTCGAGGGGTTGATCAGTATTTTTGCAACTTAGGAAAGAAATGGCACTTTGCCATAGAAAAGTCAAAAAGTTATCAAAAACTAGTAAATACTATAATAACTTACGTATCTAAGGTCAAGAAAACTATTCACATGTCACTTTCTTCCATAACTCTTCTTTTCATAACTTTTACTATCTTGTCTTCTTTTGTCTTTTTATTTCTCCATTGCTCCGTTGATTTTTATCTTCTAGCTGGCGTCCTTATTTGCTTGGCTGATTTTTCTTTTATTCTAGCTGAACTTCTGAAATCACGTTATTTTCTCCATTGCATTTTGAGCATAGGTGGTCTGGATATTTGTGTCCTATCATTTTATAATATCTTGTTAATAATTCTTCTGAAATAAATTCCTTCTTAATTGCTCTTGTAGTTGGTTGTTTTTTTGTATTGAGTAGTGTCAAAATCCATTGTCTAACTTTTTTCATATCTGACT
>NW_025868062.1:0-3721 GCF_002878395.1 Capsicum annuum
TACTGATTAATTATTTATTTTATATATATATTTTTAAATTTTCATATCTATATATATAATAAAGCAAAGAAGTTTGTATAAAATTATGCCAAGTGTCATAGTAAGAACTAGCCAATGAGTACTTTGGCAACAAAAATCTATTTTGTTGGTAACAAAATTTATTTTACTGATTAATTATTTATTTTATATATAAATTTTTAAATTTTCATATTGTGGTAAAAAATATTGAATGAACACTATTATTAATTTTTATTCTATTATTTCACATTTCATATTCTGATAAAAAATAATTTGAATTGACTCATGTTAATGAACACTATATAATTATTTATATATTTCACATCTATATATATAACAAAGCAAAGAAGTTTGCATAAAATGATGTCAAATGTCATATTAAGAACTAGCCAATGAGTACTTTGGCAACAAAAATCTATTTTGTTGGCAACAAAATTTATTTTACTGATTAATTATTTATTTTTTATATATATTTTTAAATTTTCATATTATGGTAAAAAATATTGAATGAACACTATTATTTATTTTTATTCTATTATTTCATATTTCATATTGTGATAAAAAATAATTTGAATTGACTCCTATTAATGAACACTATATAATTATTTATATATTTCACATTGTGGTAAAAATAATAAGTTTCACTTCTATTTATTTAGTATATGAATTATTTCATAGATATGTGGAACTTTAACATATTCGACATAAAAATTTCGTCAATTATTCCTAATTCCACTATCATTAGGAGTAATTTCACAATTTGTATTCTAAATATATTTTCCAATCAAGCTATAGGAGTAATTCGAAAAAGAAAAAAAAATTATAAAAAAGTTTTTATATATGGACAAAAAATAAAAAGAAATATAGAACGTTATCTTCATAGCCCCAGTAGTGATTGTCTTTTCCTCTCATCATCGTCCTTTAACGAGGAAAAATGCACCCAATATTATAAAAAGTAGATTCTCACTACCCCTGTGGCATTCTCTTCCTTTATTGTGTTCCTCAATTGAAACCTTTCTATTTTTATTTTAATTTTTTTAATTTTAATCAAATTTCTAAATATATTTTACAATCAAGCAATAAAAGTAAATCCACAATCGTATTCCAATTTCCAAATATATATTCCATCAATCAAGTGATTTAAGAAGATCATCCATCAAATACTCCTAATTTCACTATCATTAGGAGTAATTGCACAATTTGTATTCCAAATATATATTCCAATCAAACTATAGGAGTAATTCCACAATTTGTATTCTAATTTTCAAATATATACTCCAATCAATCAAATGATTTAAAAAGATCAGACAAATGGTAGATGGAATATTCAGTCATTTCAAGATTGTTACAATTATCTTTCTCCTTTTTTTTCTCTTTACAATAATCCGCGCATCGCGTGGGTAAGTATACAAGTATTTGTTTAAACGAAAAAACACATAGCAATTTAAGAATTAAACGACCCAATTTAAATTTTTAACCTATTACACTACTACATTTCATCAACCTGCCAAATTCCAAATACAAAGGAACTCACACTCTCAAACAAAAGAGCATTTCATGTTAAAAATTACATGTCTTTATTTCAATTTTTAAGTATTCATCATTATTTAGAGTATAAGTAGCCATTTGGCCATGGAAAGTTTTTACTTTTTTTTTGAAAAATTATTTCACTTTAGTGAAAACAGTATGTGTTTGGCCATGAGAATTTCAAATACAATTTGGAATTATATTTGAATACTTGTTTTCACTTTTTTCCTCATGTTTCTCTCACAAAATTTCAAAAAAAACTCTAATTTATATTCATGGCCAAACACAACTCCAACTTCAACTCCGAAAATTATGATTTTCATGACCAAACGGGACCTAAGTTTAGTGAGGTGATATGCATGAAGGTAAGGCTTGATACTCAAGCCACTCTAAATAATGTAGTTTCAAGTATCTACGGTTTATTATCCAGGGCATAATAAAGAGATTGATTTGGATGTTACTCACTGTACTGATGTAGCGTGACTGAAATGGAGGATCGTTTGTGGAGTCTTCTATGATAAGAAGATGTTTCTAAATGTAAAGGCAAGTTCTTATAAAGTTGCCTTATGATCAATGATATTTTTTGGAGCAAAGTGTTACGTTGACCAATCAAGAACTATCACATCAAGAAAATGGAAGTTATGGAGATGAGGATGTTGCGATGAATATGTTGGTTTATAAGGAGAGATAGAATTAAATATGAGAATATCTGAAACAAGATGGAAGACAAGATGGGGAAGCGAGGTGGAGATCGCCAGATATGTGATGAGGAGATGTATGGGTATCCCAGTACAGAGGTGTGAAGAGTTGATTATTGATGAATTAGTAAAAGGTAGAGGCAGATTAAATAAATATTGAAAAGAGTTGATTAGACATAACATGACACAGTTACAACTTACTGAGGACATAACCCTAGATAGGAAGGTGTGCAGGGCGCGAATTAGAGTAAAAGTTAGTGGGAAGGAGTGTGACCTTACTAGTAGGTAGGGGTGTTTTATTTTGTTGTTTGTACTAGTAATCGTAATGCTATGTTGCAGGTTTTTGTTTTTGAAGCTTTGGTGATACTTGTTGTTTTGGGTAGACAGATTGTAGTAGTATTTCGTAATAGTGTTGTTTTTGTTACTATCTATTGCTACCTGTTCTCATATTGCCTTTTTTTCTCATGATTTTTATCTTAAGTCGGGAATTTCTTGAAAATAGCCTTTTATCTCACCTCAAAAATAAAAGTACGGATTATGTGCTCTCCACTCCTAGACCCCACTTTTTAAAATACATTAGGTATGTTTCCCATTTAATGAAATTATCGTTAAGTTACTTGAGAAAATTGAAGGAAAGGTGTCTTTTAAGTCTTGAATGAAGAATTGGTGACATTGACCAATTTAAATGGTCAAACATAATTAAAAAACATGATTAGGTTAATTGTGGACTTGATTAATATTTTCTAAACTTTTTAATCTTTTCAAAAATATAAATTAACCCACACCCACAAAAACTTCCCTCCCTCTGCAAATCAATCTCTCTCTCTTCTCTCTTTCTCTCGATAATTTCTCTCTCTAACTTCTCTCTACCAATAACTTTTCAAATTTCTCCCTTCAAGCTTGTGCAACTTCAACCTCTGGCAACAAATAGTTTTGAGTTCTTTCCCGTTTCTTTTTTACTTTCAACCGTCAGTCGACGTGACAACATTCTCCGGCGACAACAACTTCTAGTTCTTCATCGTTTCTTTTTTATTTTCACAAGAAAAAAATTAGGGCTTTTAAGTTATGACGAAAATGAGGAACTTGATTTGTTGGTGTTTGTTACTTTTTTATGTTTTTTGTTATTTTTTTAAATGTTTGTTACTTTTTAGTTGAATTTCTCATCTGGATATATCTGCTACTGCTGTTTTTTAATAATGGATAAAACATGTAACGTGAATCCAACAGATGAGTATTTGTTGCAACATATATGACTAATCTGTTGCACAGATTAGTAATCTGTTGCAACATATATGACTAATATATTGCGGAAATTAGTAATCTGTTGCAACATATATGACTAATCTGTTGCAACATAAATGACTAATTTGTTGCCACAAATGAGTAATCTGTTGCAACATATATGACTAATCTGTTGCAACATATATGACTAATTTGTTGCAATAAATGAGTAATCTGTTGTAACAAATAAGTAATCT
>NW_025868063.1:0-1033 GCF_002878395.1 Capsicum annuum
ATAATTTGATTTATGTCGATCAGATCCTAAATTGCTCTCTTCAAATACCAACATCTACCTTTATCATGCCCCAACATATTAGAACAATATGCACATCTTAGAGAATAATCAAGGTTCCTTGGAGGTGGATTCAAAAGCTTTCCTTTAATTAATATCAAGACCTTTATATTTCTCAGCCTCTAAAACAAACTAGTATACAACTCCCCGAGAGGTTTGAAATTATTCTTGATTGCCTTCTCTTTTTTGAACTCGAGCCTAGGTTAAAAACCAGATTTGGAAGGTTTTTGGTAATTTTGTGGAGCTGAAGGATAATTATGAAGGGTTGGCGCACACTATTATTGGTAAGAAGAGGTTTGAACATATGGCTGTGCACTATATACTAGGTACTGGGGTGGTGGAATGGGATACTATAGATTTTGTGGAGGGTAGTAGTAATGGGGGAAATATATGGAGCTTGGGCATAGACTTGGGCTTGAGATTAGGGATAAGGGCGAGACGGTCTTTCCGGATATGCATGTGGCCCAACTACAATAACCTCTACATCCTCCTTCTTATTTTTCCCATCAAAAGTTCCAAAACCATTCTGAATTGCTTGGGTGGTTGCCTTTAATGCGACAAAGCTCACATTTCGTCCTGTCTTAATTCCCCCTTCTATCATTTCTCCCATCTTAAGGACCTAGACAAATGGCTTAACCATTGCTGGAAGTAAGTGATGAAAATAGGTCTCATCTTTTGCCTGAATGAAAACCTCTACCAATTTTTTCTCTTTCATCGGAGGCTTTACCTTGGCGGCCTATTCATGCCACCTTATCGCATACTCTGTAAAGCTTTTAACACTTTTATTCTTTGTATTAGCAGGGACTTCTCATCGGGAATCATCTCCACATTATAATAAAATTGTTGCACGAATTTGTTAGCCAGGTCATCCCAGCTCTTCCATTTGTCAATATCATGACCAACTAATCATTTCGAAGCCAGACCAAAAAGACTTTCACTGAAGCAAGCCATGATTAATTCTTCTTTTCCTTTAGCA
>NW_025868064.1:0-4926 GCF_002878395.1 Capsicum annuum
TTCCTAATGGAAGTAGAAAAAATAAGTACCATATGTAATTAAATCATATCAACACTTTCCATTATAAAATAAAATAAAATAACTGGTGAAAAATTATTTTAATGAGTCTAAAATTAAAAGAATAATTGATAGGGTCTAATCAGAAAACGAATAGGTATATAGTAAAAGGATAAAATATGGCCAAACAATCCACGTGGGCCAGGCCCAACAATAAAGTAAACACAAAAGAAAATTATGCTAGGAGCAATGATCGAAGCAAACCTCTAGGATGTAAGTGAACACTTACACAACTGGACTATCACTCTCAGTTGATTCTAAGGTTGTCTGTTTTTCTATATATCAATATAAAATAAAATATTTTACTTGTATATACGATTTAATTTTCTGCCAAGGGTGTTCGGTTGACCACACCCTTGCTTGGTTGTGGTCTGCCCCTGTTCGTAATAATGTCTCACTGGACTTATTTGGTAATATCTCAAAACAATAACAATCAATATGAGAAATAGAAAATTCATTAAATTATATCAGAGACACATTAAATTCATTAAATTATATCAGAGACACATTATTGATCTCAGAGTGTTAAAACATCATAAACGCATCAACCACAAGTACAGTTAAGACTCATTCTTTGAACATATTCTTTAAATGTCTTTGGTTGTATGTACTTCGCTAACGAATATGCAATCATTATATCAATTTTAATATTCTCTAAGTGGCATTTTGTTTCGTAACGTCTTCATATTCTGAAATTATTTGGAATCAAAAGATCTTTTTTAATCACCTACGAGAATCTTTCTTTTCTTTTAGATAATTTGGCATAACCTAAATATTAAGGTTAATCTTAATCAAATCGACGTATGGTCAAACATCTTTAAAATCATGTATATCTTGTGGATTATAAAACTGTGTCCAATTTCTTTTACAGATCTAAAGGATGGTTTGGTCGTTGATTAAGAGGTGATTTATTTATGAATTAAATCGTGCATAACTTGTGCAATATTTGGTTGCATTTTTACTAGTACACAACTCATCACACCAAATACGATGCTAGTTTTGTAATTTAAATACCACATAACTGAGTCAAGTACATGGGTCTCCTAGGCTATTACACCTATTAGTTTATGTTGGATGAAAGATGGAACAACTGATTCATTAATAGTTAAATCAACATAATAATTTTATGCATTACTAATATGTGCATAACTCTAACCAGCAATCAAATGATCAAGTGTCGAATTGTGGACTACGTTAAGTCAACTTTGCCAATGCTTGACCCTCCAGTTACATCCTCATGCAAGAAAATAGATTATATTCTACCATGATTTTGTTAAAAGTATGGTGGAGTTTACAAAGTGATCACCAGTGGCAGATCTACACTGCAGTCAGGGGTTTCATCTGAACCCCCTTCGGCGGAAAATTATGTTATATATACATGGTTAAAATTATTTTTTATGTATATATATTAGATGTCCATTCGATTAGTTTTTATATTCACTTATGAACCCCCTTAGTGAAAATCCTGGCTCCGCCACTGGTGATCACTAGTCTGAAGTTTGATAAGAAAAACCATCTTACATTTTCATGAGAATTAAACTAGGAAAACAAATGTTTTGAGAAACTACACTTTTCGACTATCGTACATAAGCTATAACGATGTCTTGATCCACAAAGAGAGCTGCAGTTTTGAAACTACACTACAATGCAAAATGAACTACATATCTTTCTCCTTTTCTTCTGATGTGGTCATCGTTCTTTTTTTATACTCCTTCAGTTCCCTCTGGTACCTTTCCTGATCTTCCATCCCATAGTTTTGATATACCTGTAGTATGTATAGACCAACCATCAGTATCAAACTCTAAGGGAAGTCTGGTGCATTAAAACTCCCACTATATGCGAGATTCATGGAAGGGGCGGACCACAAAAGTCTATCATATGTAGTCTTATCCTACATTTCTGCAAGAGATTGTTTCCATGGTTTGAAATGTGACCTCGTGGTCCCATGATAAAAATTTTACTAGTTACTCCTAGACTCCCCTTCAATCAATATCAATGTCCCTATATAATCTTTGTTTAATGATCGAGATTGAGTATCGAGCAACTATGCTTCAATCACAAGCTAGTTGGGGCCGAATATATGAATCTTTCATTGTCCATGTCACTCAAGATCCCACGTTCTCAATTTATTATCAATCTTTATAATACCGGATAGTACTGAATGATCGAGTTTGAGCATGCGTACCTTTTTTACTTCAGGAGATAGATTATTCCAAGATTCAGCAATCTTCTTTGTGAATTCCTTATCTCTACGCAGACGAAGAGATTTGAGCATGGAGTGTTGTTCAGCAAAGAAGAAGTTGTATCCACTCCTTTTAGATTTTGGGAGATTAGCGTCTCTCCTCTTCTTCCTCTTGTTCCCCGAACCTGAATTGGAAGGTGCAACTGAGTTACAAGTTTGTCCAGATAATCCGGAAGAAGGCGATGGAACTTGTTGGTATTGATGGGAAAGTACTCCATTAAGAACTTCTGATCCAAGTTTGATGGATACGAGATAACCATCGTCAAATTTGCCATAAATTGTCCCTTCTGCTTGGAAACTCATTGATCATAAATACACAAGAGAATATCAGAATAACCAATGTGAGCAACCATTGAGTTATGTAAAGTGAACAGACATGTGCACGAACCATTCCATGTTCATTCAAGGAGTTTGATGAGTTGCACCTTAATTAAGTTTCACCACTATTTCATACAATTTTCAGCATAATTTAAGCACAAGTTAAGAACCATTTCAATGTCATTTTCAACGCCAAATTGGCCAATTTTTGTATTGGGATAGAAGAATTAAATGAGGATCATATTTTCATTGGGAGAGAGTTCATCCACCTAGGATAATAAGGACAGAGCGATTAACATTTTAAGCGCAAATATGTGGTCAAAGTTGGATGACAAAGTTAATTTTGTTGACAAAAATATGACGAGGGCTAAATATAACCTTTATTGAATGGATAGGGACAAATAGGACTTTTTTCTATTTCTAAAAAGCTTAGAAGAAATAAAAGGTAAGTTAAGAAGAGAGGAATTGTAATTTAATCAAGTAACACTTACAGCTAATTAAAATATATTTTAATAGATGTGTCAAAACTTGAGGAAGAAATAATAATTTGAAACACCTTTTATGCATATCGCGACATTATGACAATAACACGACATTATGACAAATAACATGTGGCATAAGTAACTCCTCTAGTTGCTCCTCAACGTGAACAAAGAAAGAGGAGACTTGGGAAGATCGTTGGTGAAAATTAAAAATGTCTAGCCTAGTAGTAATGCACAAATGTTATATCATATTGGAATAAATATAAAAGAAAAAAATCTAGCCTAGTATAAAAGGATTAAAATCCTTGAATTAGTTACAACTACAATTTAGTCAAATAACACTTCTAATTACTATTATTAAATTATTTTTTAGTAGATGTGCCAAATCATAAGGAGTAATATTTTGGCATATTAAAATTAAAATATCTTGAAGTCATGAAAAATGATATGTGAAAAAAAAAAACTTATCTAATTACTCAATGAGAATTGAGAAAGAAGAAATTGGGGAAGATCGGGGTTAAAATTTGAGATAAGCCGCAAGTAAATCTCCCCCCCCCCCTCCCCCCCTAACTATATCCGAAGTTTCTATCACACACCTAAACTTTACGGAGATCCTATTACCCCCATTCCTAATTTTTTTTTTTCTATATTTTTGTGCTCTTCTTGTGTTGACATGGCTATCAAGTCAGCACAAAAGGAGCACAAAAATATTCTGCTACTTGGCAGTCACGTCAGCATAAAGGAGCACAAAAATACAAAAAAATGAGTTTAAAAGGGTAATAGGACCCATAAAGTTTACTGTGTCATAACAACTCGGAATATAATTCAGGGGATACTTGTGCATTATCTCTTAAAATTGAGTATGTCTAGTCTAATAATAATTAGGGGTGGATCTAGAAGGTAGATGGCGGTTCCCGAGACCCACTAACTTTCGTACGGATCTTATATTTATATTGAGAAGTCTAGTAAATATATAAAAATTATAAGTTAGGAAGCCACAATGAAATGTGCCATTGGTCTAGTGGCAAAGCAAGTGCACGTTGAAACATTGTTGCCCTCTTGGTTGTGGGTTCTAACCCTAGCACTCACTTTATTTTCTTGGATTTTTATTTTGCCCAAGAAATCCACAAGCTTAAAATTCTACATCCTCCTCTAGTAATAATGCACATATGTTATCTCCTATATAGAAAAGATCTAGCCTGATAGCAAAAAATCAAAATCCTTGAACTAGCTAGTAATTATAAAGTGTAATTTGGTTAAATAACATTTCTTATTACTATTATTAACTAATTTTTTATTCAATAGATGTGTCAAAACTTAAGGAATGAGTAATATTTTGACAGATCAATTAAAAATAAAATAGCTTGAAGTCATGACAAATGGCGTGGGACATAAAATAGCTTCTCTAGTAACTTATCGATGAAAATGGAGAAAAAAAAGACTCCAAAAGAATTAAAAATTGAATATGTCTAGCCTAATAGTAACAAATGCTAGCGCATATTGGAATAAATAGTAAAAAATCTCGCTTACTAGTAAAAGATCAAAATCTTTGAATTGTAAACTTAAATTTAATGCTCGTCAAAATCTCAGACATGATAATCTTTCTTAGAAATGTTATAAAAAGACATACCTAAGGTGGAAGACAGTAATATCACAGAGGAGGACAAAAGCTTTAGATGCAAAATGGTTTCTACCTCTTTGCTTGAAAGTCGCACTACCGCAGCCGTAATGATGGAGTTTATAGAGAATATGTGGTAACCCTAGTGGGCGAAGGGAGAACCAACTTATATCAATTAAGACTTAGTCTGGTACGTCCATCAAATACCA
>NW_025868065.1:0-11575 GCF_002878395.1 Capsicum annuum
GAAGAAGAATAAATATCACAGTAATTATGGAAATGACTTTAGCAAAACAAAATTCAAATCAAAGGTAATACTTCCTAATATAGGTCTAAATTAACACCAAACAAGAGGTAGAGATCATATAAAAGAAACAAGAAAACGTTAATAAAACTACATAAAAAATAGATAGCAATGTTCTATATAGCAAGTCAGAAAAATATGGGCAGAGAATGGAAACTTAGGAAGATTTAAACAAAAAATAGAAAATAGAAAATGACTTTAATAAAGATTTAATGGATAGAAATCACAAGGATTAGGGCGGTTTTCTTGGAAACTTTGTAGGATTTTGGCAAAATCTGATGCTAAAACTAGTCGCCAGAATCTTATTGTTAAAGACTCGTCTTGTTAGCCCTGGATTGCCGGAGTAGTTGAGATGGATGGTAAACCATATTAGTGAATGACAGTTGTGCATTAGAACTAGCAACAATAGTTTCAGATTCAATTTTATTTGATAAGATCTAGTTGATCTGGAGATCCAGATTTGATTTCTCCAGTCATATCTGATAGATCTAGAGTTCCAAATTTGATTTCTCTGATCAGATCTTATTGATCTAGAGTTATAGATTTAATTTTATCTGATTAGATTGATAGATCAAGAGTTTCAGGTTCAATTTTTTTTGGCTAGATCTGATAAATCTAAAGTTCCATATTTGATTTCTTTAGTCAGATCTGATAGATTTGGAGTTACAGAGTTAATTTCTTTGGTCAATCTGATAGATTCAGAGTTTCATATTTGATTTCTCTAGTTATTTCTGATAGATTTAAAGTTTCAAATTTAATTTTCTCTGGTCAGACTGATAGATTTGGAGTTCCAGATTTAATTTTTTCCAATCAGATCTCAAAGGTCTAAAATTCCAAATTTGATTTATCTGGCTAGATCTGATAGATTTGGAATTCCAGATTTGATTTTCTTCAATCAGATCTAATAGACCTGGAGTTTAAGATGTAATTTTCTCTGGTCAAATCTGATAGTTCTATTGAACCACCAAAAGATTTTGCATCGCTTTGTAATAAGAATCTTGAAATTCTAAAAGAAGCGATAACTGTTGGTGGAGAAGTGCTGCTGGAAAACAATCAAAATTAGTAGATTTATGACAACACTGATCAAATTTACAAAATTCTTTAGTTTGTAGCTTTTTCCACTCAGTTCTTATAATCAGCTTAAAATAAAAATAATCACAAGAAAATATTTAAGTGGAAAAATATATATATACTTAGTTCAAAAGAATTAACATGTTTGAAATCTTGCTAATCCTAAAAAGAAGTAATGTAATATTTTGATACATCTATTAAAAATATCGAAGTTAGGACAAGTGACATGTGATAGAAAGTAGCTCCTCTAGTTACTCCTTGATGAGAATAGAAAAAGGAGGAGACTCGAGAAAAGATGAAAATTAAATATATGCCTAATAATAACACATCAATGTTATCACATATTGGAAATAAATAGAAAAATATCTAGCCTGGTGGAAAGAGATTAAAATTCTTGAACTAGTTAGTAATTATAAAATGTAATTTAGACAATAACACTTTCAACTAGTACTATCATTGAATAGTTTTTAATCTATAAATGAGTAATATTTTGATGCATCTATTAAAATAATATCTCGAAGTCATGATAAATGACACGTGACAAAAAATAGGTTCTCTAGTTACTCATTGATGAGAACAAAGAAAGTGAAGACTCATGAAGAGGTGAACATTGAACATGTGTAGCCGGGTAATAACATATAAATGTTTTCACCTATTGCAATTAAAAAGAAAATCTAGCTTAGTATTAAAATTTGATATCTTTGAACTTTATGCCCGAAAAAAGACATTAAGTTGTGTTAATAAAAAGTAGGAAAACAAGCTTTAGCTATCAAAAGTGTCACGACCCGAGCCGCGGCCCAGGCTGAGATGGGCATCCCAAACCATCTAGGCCCGAGAGACCCCTGTAGCTCACCAACCCACTAGTAATATTTTCCGCTCTGGGCCTAGGCCCGCACGAATTTAAAATGTGTCACTAGGGAGTAAGGTTTTCCTACTTATATACCCTGCTTCTCTCCTATATTTTACCGATGTGGGACTCCTTCCTATGTTAAGGTGTTACACACACCCCCCTTATGGACTCAGCGTCCTCACTAAGGTTTGCCCCATCGAATGGGATTTACCTACACTTAGGATTGATATTTGACCCACCTTATTGGGATTTGCCTACACTCAATTTAAACTCTGGCTCACACCGACAGAGCTGGCACAGGAGCGACTCTGACACCATTCTGTCACGACCCAAGCTGGGGTCGGCCTTGGCCGCGATGGGCGTCCCAAACCATCTAGGATCGAGAGACCCCTGTAGCTCCCCAACCCACTAGTGATATTATCCGCTCTGGGACCAATCCCACACATCTTTAAAATGCATCACTAGGGAGTAAGGTTTGCCTACTTATACACCCAGCATCCCTCTTGTGTTTTGCCGATGTGGGACTCCTTCCTAAGTTGGGGTGTTACAAAAAGGCTTCACCTAACATAAGGGGTAGTGGGGTCTTGCTGTGCATAGATAGTTCATCTAAGAATATTGACGTGATGAGAAGTGTACCTACTCATAGTCAGCTGCAAAGGAAAAAAAAGGATGAGAAGTACAAGCTAATCAAAGAGAAGAGGAAGATAAGAAGTCAGGTCTTATTGATACTCTTTTCATATTCTAAGGTACAAGCATGGGTTAGGAATTTTGTTGCTTATCTTTTTGGAGTAAGTCATAGTTTGGGCCTGGTCCTCTTTTATCATTTTTCTTTCCTAAAAATTACACAAAGACACAACTTAAGTATAACTCATTGCATAAAATTCCAACTCTTAAAACATATTATAAAAATCTCAACTTTTTTAATTTCTCTCTCTAAAAGTACGTATACATAACTTTTTCAATTATTGTACAACTTGTTCTCCTTGGAAGAAGCCTAAAATTAAGGAGGCAAATCAAGGAGTCATTATGTAGCGGTTACCATTTTTGAATTCATTACCATGTTTGATTCAAACTCTTACTTAATTGCATTCAATTCTAACAAAAACGCCATTTTCAATATTTTGTAATTTTTAAGATCTGAGGTTAATATTTTTTCGCTGACTTTATCAAAAAATAATAGATTCTGATTGAACAATTTCTTGCATGTTGTTCATTCAAAAGAATAAGTTCAAACACTTTTTTTCCCGACTTTGAGTAAGATTTTCTTTTTCTACTTTACCAAAATTTAAAATTCTATAGAATAAGTTCTTGAATGTACTACATTCATTCATTATTACTTAGTAAATAGATGATACTCCGTATTTTAGTTTAGAATTAACTCAGTTAGACTATTGTGAACCAGCAAATAGGGTTATTGGGTTAGTTTTTGAAGAATTTGATTACGAGGATCCTAATTTTATTGAAAATAGATCAAAATATCATAAAGAGCCTATTAAGATGAAGAATTTCACGAAAACTGTTGATCAAAGTTCAAAAAATTAAATCGGAGGAGTATTATTTGATTTTTTTTTTGTTTTTTTCATCAATGTAATTTTTTTTCAATATGATTGTTAGTTTTGCAGTGTGGATTTTTTCATGATTTTGAGGGTGCATTAGTAGTTTCTAGTGTATGCACATATCAGTACTTGTGTATATGGTAGACATATACATAACTGCTGGTACTTATTAGAAATATAATGAGATGATTGTTTATTGTACTGTGATATAATATTTTTTTTATCAATGTGAAGTTTTTTTATTTTTAATTTTTGAATATGGCTGTTAGTTTTGCATTATTATGTTGGGTTTTTTATGAGTTTGATGGTGCATTAGTAGTTATCAGTGTATATATGTATCAATACTTATGTATATAGTAGACATATACATAACTGCTGGTACGTATTTGAAATATAATGATATGTATAGTTCATATATATCACAAACTTTAGATTATTTTTATAGTTTTTGTATGAATTATTTGGTTTAGTTATACCAATATACATATCAGAAGTTATGTATATATTCTACTGTTATGGATATTCAATATTTTATGACAGAAAGGTCTATGGAATTAAGTTGTTTTGGAATATGCCTTGATGATTTTTTAACGCAATATGTATATTAGTGTTTTTTCAGTAATGAGAAGTTTCATATTTTTGAATATGAAGGTTAGTGTGGGCAGCGTTATGTGTGTTTTTTCATTAATATGACGGTGCTTTAGTAGTGATCAGTCTATATACATAACATTAAATATGTATGTATATTTTTTGCATGCAGAAGACTGTGGAGCGCTTATTGTTTGGTATGCAGAATATCTATGTAAAAGAATTGTTGTGCCTTTAGTTGATTTTGAAGCAGAATATCATCGTATGGGATACACGTCACTTCTTCGGAATTACTATTTACAAAAAATAAAGAAATGTTATGTTAGTTATAATGATGACCCTCTAAGACCAAGGACAAAATTTATCCCCATACCTGATAAAACAAGAATAGTGGAGCAGTTTCGAAAGAGGAAGAAGGACTTGCACATAGTATTTATTGATCTTGAGAAGGCTTATGACAGAGTTCCCAGGGAGATTCTATGGAGGTGCTTAGAGGATATAGGGGTGCCCATGGCTACACTAGGTCAATTTACGAAATGTATGATTGCGTAAAGACTCGGGTGAGGATGGTAGGTGGAGATTCAGAGAACTTTTTAGTTTTGATAGGGTTGCATCAGGGTTTGACTCTTAGCCCTTTTTTTGCTTAGTGATGGATGTTTTGATGCAACATATTCAAGGGGATGTGTTTTGATGTATGTTATTTGATGATGATCTAGTTCTGATTGACGAGACTCGGAAAGGAGTAAATGATAAGTTGGAGATTTGGAGGCAGACCCTCGAGTCTAAAGGATTTCGGTTAAGCAGGACCAAGATGGAGTACTTGGAGTGTAAGTTTAGTGATGTGTCACTAGAGGCTAATTTGGTTGTGAAGCTAGACTCTCTGTAATACCCCAAAAAAATTTTCTTCGTAAAGATTTCATGAGAAATGTATCGAGTTCTACGCTTTAGAGCGATCCATAAATTTTTTGTGTAGTATTTCTAAAATGTTGACCTACCATTGCATAGAGTATCAAATAATATTTCCAATGATATGTAGATCATCGAAAACGGACACTCGAGCGATGAGTTACGACCATTCCGATCGAACTGTGAACAGTAAAACGTGCAGGAAAAAAAGTACTGAGGCCTGACATATTTTTGCTCCAAATTTAAACAATTATAACTCCTTGTACATAATGATATGGGTGATCTACTATATGTCAACGGAAAGCTCTGCGAATCCTATTTCCAATGAAGTTGGTTTCATTTAATTTTTCTAGCGGAGCAAAAAATTATGGTCGATCTACTTCAGCCTATCAAAAGTGAATTTTTAGGTCAACTTCAAATGATCATAACTCCTTGTACACAATGATCTGGGTGAGATATTATATATTAACGGAAAGATATGAGAGTCCTCTTTCTAATGAAATTGGTTTCATCTAATTTGGATATCGAAGTAAAACGTTATGATTGATCTACTTCAGACTATCAAAACAGTCCACCAAAGGACAGATGCGAGAATTATTTAATTTTTAGGGGCATTTTGGTCATCCCCCCTCACCCCAAATCCGTCCAAACCCTATATTAAGGCCTATTAGAAGCATTATATGTTATATTTCATCAAATTCCCTAAAAAAGAAAACCCTAAGCTCCTACATCCAACCTCAAGAACCTCCAAAGTTCACCATTAATTCTGCAAATTTATTCAAAATTCCAAGTTCCTAGTTCAAGAACTTCAAGAACCTCCAAAGTTCACCATTAATTCTATAAATTTATTCAACATTCCAAGTTCCTAGTTCAAGAACTCCAAGAACCATCATTCAAAGGCACGATTAACATCTCAAAAATGAGTATTGATCTAAAGTTCATCATTCAAGGTATATGGGGTTTTTCAACAAGAACTCTCTTTCGTTCTTGTGCCCAAAAGTAATTTTCTTTACAAAGGCATGATTTTTATTTGATTTTTATGAATTTGAAGCATGAACCCACATCTTATGATGATTATTACGAAATCTTGATGTTTATGATTTTGAAAGATGAATTTACATGCGTGGTGATATAAAGCATGAATCTTGAATGATATTTATCATGATTTTGATATTTGGGTCGTGAATCCCCATTGAAAATTGTATTTTTTTTTTAGAAAGTGTGTGTTGTAAGCACGTTGATGTAGAATATTTAAGATATTTTGAATGATTTGACCTTTTGGTCGTGAATGAGTTATTTTGAACTCGACTGTGAAAGAAATCCATGTTTTTATTGATTATGATAAAGGGGTAGCAAATTGGCTCCCGATGAAAATTGTTGAAGTGTTTATTGTGGATTTTCTTTAATATGAGCCTGAGGCTGATTTAAATTTCTGAGCTAAGTCCGGGAGTAATCTTTAGCACCGAGTGGGAGGTATAAAGTGACCTTACTTCCTTAGAACTATGTGCCCCCATAGGATGTGAGCCTGAGGCTGATTTATATAGTGATCACTAGTGTTTTTGAATTGATACTGGAAGTCCTACTCCGATGGCAGGGATAGGACGACTATCCCCAACGTGGGTTGTATGTTGGACTCCATGTAGCTCATATAGTTTATGTCGATTATAGGATCTCCCAGTGTGTGTGTGTTTCCTTGTGTCTATGGTGAATGGTGAAGTGATTTGAAAGTGGAATTGTGAAAGTTATTCTTTCGAAAGCTTTAAATGATATTTACATTATGAGAATTGATATTCTTGATGAACTAAACAAATTATATGATAACTCACATGTGTTATTGTACTTATTTCATCCTCTCATGATTTTGATGATTTAATTCGAGCTAAGTGAGTCATCTATATCAGCATGCATAATTTTATCAACTGTGATGATATTAAGATATTATTTTATATATGCATTGCACCCCCATATGTTCGGTATTTTTCTATGGTACTGACCCACATATTCGTATGTGGGCTACGTTTTCTCTAAATATAGGTAAAAGGTGTAGTTGTACCTTCAGATCCAGTCAGTTCGTGGTATCCAATCAGCAGGTGATGAGTCCTTTTGATTCAAGGGCTTGGGTTAGTTATGCAGAGTTTATAATGTTGTATTTTCTTTATTCAGTCGTATTGAGTTAGAGTAGTCGGGAGTCATGACCCGGCTATCTACAGTCAGTACTAGTAAAGGCTTCATAGACAGTCAGTAGAAGTTGATGTATTTTGTTTCAATTTTGGTTGTAAAGGCAGAATTGTAATCCTGTAAAATTCCATTTTTGTATCGATCAGATTCAGAAAAGAGTTAATTTCTGCTGATTTGTATGGATTTGTATTTTTATTCAGTTGCTTATGAGTTATGCCAGTAGAAGGGTTAGCTTGGGGTCACTTGTGACCTTAAGCACCGTGTGACATCTCAGGACCCGATTTTGGGGCGTTACACTCTCAGTCCATTCAGAAGAAGGAGAGTTTCAAGTATCTGGGTCTATGATTTAGAGTAATGATAAGATTGACGAGGATGTCACGCACGTATTGGGGATGGGTGGTTGAAATAGAGGCTCACTTTGGGAGTTTTATGTGATAACAAGGTGCACCTGAACCTTAAAGTGAAGTTCTATAGAGTGACAGTCCAGTTGGCTATGTTGTATGGAGTGGAGTGTTGGCCAGTTAAGAACTCCCACATCCAAAAGTTGAAGGTGGCAGAGATGAGGATATTGCAATGGATGTGTGGCCATACCAGGAAAGATAGGGTAATGAATGACATTATTTCAGAGAAGGTAAGAGTGGCCTTGGTAGAAGACAAGATGTGTGAAGTAAGGTTGCATTGGTTTGGGCATGTGATGAGGAGCGGTTCGAATGCTCCAGTGAGGAGGTATGAGACACTGGCTATGGATGGTTTTAGGTGGGGTAGAGGTAGGCCAAATAAATACTGGAGGGAAGTGATTAGGCATGATATGTCGCAGTTACAGCTTACGGAGGACATGAACCTTGATAGGAAGGTGTAGAGAATGTGGATTAGGGTAGAGGGTTAGGAGTGAGAGTGTGTCGATAACAATAGGAGAATGTTCTTTATTTGTGTCTGAAGTTTCTTGTTCGTGGTGTTGAGTGATGTCTATGATTTCGAATAGATAGTTTTTAGTATTATCTTGTAGTTGTAGTATTATTTTTCAGACTGTACTAGTTTATATGCATTTATGATTTATGTTTGTTATACTACTATCGGTCCTAAGTCGGGGGGTCTATCGGAAACAACCTCTTTACTTCATCTGAGGTAGTCGTATGGTCTGCCTACACTCTACCCTCCCCAGACCCCACTATGTGGAAATACATTAGGCATGTTGTTGTTGTTGTGGATTTGTTAGGATCCTAAATTATTAAACTAATTTAGGTGTTTTGTATGTACAAAGTTATTAGAACATATTAACTTATGCTTTTGGATAATTAGTTTAACTATTTTTCTACATGATATTATGCGTGGTGCCTATTACTTTGTGTTATAAGGTATGTATATGTGTTATAAAAGTTAGTATATGTTAATCTTATAGAAATGATAACAATATTACAAAATGTTTATGTAATTATATATATAATTGATTTATGGATATTCTATTTTCAAGCTATCAATCAAATTCAACCTATTAGATTAGCTTATGCATTTTCATATTTTAACTATTCAATGACATGAAAGCATGAATTCATCACAAAAATGTAAAATCACACCACCATATTTATGTTTTAAAACAATGACAATAGCAAATCCAACTTCTTGAACAACCAAAATCAGTATGCTTAGGTACATTGCAACATACATATAGCAGAAGCAAAGACAAGAAATCTATAATTTTATGTATATATTTATATATTGAAGTTAAAAATATCATATACATACTTTTTGATTATCATAATTATCGTATGATTATCAATACATAAGTATATCATTCATGAATAACAAATTCGTATAACAATACACATGAACAGTCATAGTTTCAACATATTTTTTTCATATACATAGAATTACAATGTAGATGTCGTCATATACATATAATTATTATGTATAAATAGTCATATACATATAATTACTATGCATATGTAGTCATGAACATAGACTTACAATGTATTTGTAGTCATATACATAGAATGATAATGTATATATATTCACATACATAAAGATTGAAACTATACCTAACAATACTGTACCGATAAGCTTAGGATATATAATAGTTATATAAAATTTTCATAAGATTATATAATAGGTTGAATCAGATAAGACTAATACATGAACTTTCATAGACATAAGTATAGGACTTCATATTCATTGAAATTATGTATAAGCCTGAATATCCAAACTATTTGTAAACATATACATTGAAGTAATGCATAACAACTGTATATTGTTACATGTATGTGTAACACATGCACATACATACCTACTTGAAAAAGAAACTGGGAAACAAAACACTTTAATTTACATAGGTTTGTGATTTAAGACACCAGTTAATTAAAGAATAACGTAATAGAACATTAGCGATTTACACTTTAAAATAAAAATTAAAATACCAAAAATAATGAAATGGTAAACTGAATAAAAATGATATTCAACTGTTCGCAGCAAAAAATAACTAAAATAGTTCAAAAAAAATATAAATAATTACTAAATGATAAACGAGTGAATAAAAATTGTATGTAGAGTCATTGATAGCTCATTTCTCCTTTGAAAAAAAGGTACAAGCACGCCTATTGTGACTGGCATATCAGCATCATCCACATCAATTTGTTCTTGATGACAGTGTTTCGCTTGATTGTAACATTAGTTTTGTTGATGATAGTGTTTCGACCCGGAATGATAAAAACATCAGTTTTCTTGTAAGTAGATGCTTCCAACGTTCATTTACAATCCTCATTGTAACATCGGAGTTCATAATTGAAAAAGAAAAATGTAATATGATTAATATATCCAAAAATTTGAAGTATGCCTTAAAGTCGTTAAGCAAATTAATAAGTATGTATATTACAGTTACAATTTTTTAAAAATATTTAGAATATATATATACCAATTATTATTTCGGATACGACTAGATGATTCATTATCGAATACGAATAGATGATTCAACTCGACATACAAATTAACACCATTATCATTCCGGATACGAATAGATGATTCATTACCATCGACACCATAGTGTACATTAATTAATTTTTGAGCTTCGTCAATGTCTAATTCAGTAGCAACTGTTGAAATCAACGTAAATACGTTATTGATTCTGCGACAACAATCCCTTCACTTTTGTACTTAACATATTCTGTTTTGGATTTTCATTAACATATTCTGTTTTGGATTTTCATTCATGAGAGTGTCTCAAAAGAATTGCAATATTCATCTTCTTGTATAAAAATAAATTCAATTTTTTAAAAAGAAATCATAAATCAGTGATTACATTGTATGTGATTTTTGTTATTTGATTGATTTTTTTAATGTATTATTATTTTCAAAATTTGAAATAGTATAATTGTTACACAAATTAAGAAAATCAATAATTCATCATTAATGTTGTTGCCTAAACTGCGTGCTAAATAAAAGAAAGATCAGTTAATTTCCTATTAAAACATCCTAATTAGATTTTCATATACATAGTGTTTTATATATATACGACTGAGTTATGTATATTAATCGAGAGAGAGAACAGATTAATTAAGAAGATGGGAGAGAAGGTAATTATGTTTAATAGGGTTGGAACAAAGGGCCTAGATGACCCAAATTGTGAAATGGCCAGCAATCCAAAATTGGAATGGCCAATATATGAAATTAATCGGGTTGACTGCTCGTGTAATGTCCAATGACCCAAGGCCATTAATTTTGAAAAGGGTCAGCCCTTATCTTTTTTCCAAAAACAATAACTCTTGCATTCTTTCACTTGGTCCATTGACCATATAACATTAATATTTAATAACATAAAGTTTAATTATGGGTAAAATAAATTTATTCTATAATGTCTACCATACGTACCTCAATATGAAAAATCACAAATGCTAGTGATGGCAGTTATACATAATTTTTGTGCGATACACTCCCTTCTATTTACTACTTCATTAACAACAAATCATAGAAAGTTCATAAGCTATAAACACTTAACACTATGGTTCACAATCAGCGGCAGGACCAGAAATTTGCCAAACGTGTTCAAGTTTTGAAGGAGTGAATAATTTTTTTAGCTGAGTGGATACACAATTTTTTTGTTTACTCATGAGTAGGTGCACCCACTTGACTAGGGTGTGTGCATAACATTTCCACTCACAATTTGTTTAATATAAATCAACCAATAAACAAAAAAAAAATTTAAAATCTAGGGTGTGTTCAGTATGGAGAAAACAGAATCTTTTTTTCTATTTTTTCATGTTCGGTTAGTCAAAATAGTTTGGAAAATATTGTTCTTTAGGGAAACAAGTTCCTTAAAACTGAGAAAATTTACATTCCTAATGGAAGTAGAAAAAATAAGTACCATATGTAATTAAATCAT
>NW_025868066.1:0-6535 GCF_002878395.1 Capsicum annuum
TATATTTATAGATTACTGAAATTATTTTGTTGTGGATTGTCTTTGAATTGATTTGAGCTAAGTTTAGGAGAAATATTTAGCACCGAGTGGGAGGTATAAAGCGACCTTACTTTCCTAGAACTACGTGCCCCTGTAGGAGTGAGCCTGAGGCTGATTTATATAGTGATCACTAGTTTGTGTGGATTTGATATCGATAGTCCTACTCTGATGGAAAGGATAGGATGGATCTCCCCAACGTGGGTTGTACGTTGGACTCCATGTAGCTCACATGGTTTATGTCAGTTATAGAATCTCCCAGTGTGTGTGTGTTTCCTTGTATCTATGGTGAATGGTGAAGTGATTTGAAAGTGAAATTGTGAAAGTTATTTTTTTAAAAGATTTAAATGATATTTATATTATGAGAATTGATATTCTTGATGAACTGAAAGTGATTATTTAATTATATGATGACTCACATGTGTTATTGTACTTATTTCATCCTCTCATGATTATGATGATTTTCTTCGGGCTATGTGAGTCTTTCATACATACTGCATATTTCTTATAAATATTTGTGATGATGATGTTTATACAACTGCATACACCCCCATATACTCGGTTCTTTTCCATGGTACTGACCCACATCTTCGGATGTGGGCTGCATTTTCTCAGAATGTAGGGTCAGGTGCTCAGTTCCAGGTCCGACAGTGATTTTTCAGGCATGTTGTTCTACATTCTCTGTTGTGGTGAGTCCTCATGTTCTGAGGACGTGATGTCTGATGTTGGTTTCACGGAATTGTTTACATTTGATAACTGAGTATGAGTTAGTTGGGGTATGTCTCAATGGCTCGCTGGTTTTATTGATTTTCTTAGAGGCTTGTCAGACTAGTATAGATGTTGGGAGTTGACTAATAAGTCATATTTTGTTATCTTTTTGAAATTCTTTTATTCTTAGATGATGATTGCTCTGTTGATATTTGAGGATTATTTATAGAAATCCCATTGATTTATGTTGAACTAAATGAAAATGGCTCAAACGGTTAACTTGGGGCTACTCGTAGCCTCAAGCACTGTGTGACGCTCTAGGACCCGTTTTTCGGGGCATTACAAACTTGGTATCAGAGCCTAAGTTCTTAAGGTATCCTAGGGAGTTTGACAAGCCGCGTTAAGTAGAGTCTTGATCATCGGTGTGTAGTGCGCCATATCTATGAGCAAGAGGCTACAAGACATTTTAGGAAAAAGTGTGATTTTTCTTTCAGAAGTCTATCATGCTTAAAGTGTCTCTCTTTGCTATTGATTCGTACTCTCCTCTTCCAAAAATATGCCTCCACGTCGAGCAAGAAGAAATAATGATGGTCAGCAACCTCAACCCGCTGACCCATTGAATGAAAACGTGTCTCATGCTGAATTTCGGGCAGCCTTTCAGGCGCTGGCCCAAGCTGTTACTGCAAATATTCAGGAAAACCCGACCCCTGCTCCACAGTAGTAGGGAGGTGATTCAGCTGCTACCGGGATCCGTGACTTTATGCAGATGAATTCGACGAAATTCTATGGATCCAAGTCTGATGAGGATCCATGGTTGTTTTTAGAGGAGGTGCGGAAGATTACTCAGGTGATGCATGTATCTGAGGAACATAGTGTGGAGTTGGCTACATATAGGTTGAAAGACCTTGCTTATGACTGGGTTGTTGCTTGGAGGAAAGGTAGAGGTGAGGGAGCTGTCCCTACAACTTGGCAAGAGTTACAGGATGCATTCCTGGATAAGTTTTTCCCTTTGGAGATGAGGGAGGCGAAGGTGGAAGAGTTTATAAACCTGCGACAGGGCTCTATGACTGTTAGGAAGTACTGTCTAAAGTTCAATCAGCTGGCCAAGTATGCTCCTGACATAGTGGTTGATAATCAGGCTAGTATGAGTAAGTTTGTGACTGGAGTGTCTACTTATGTGGTTAAGGAGTGTAGGTCTGCTATGCTGAATAGTGAGATGAATCTTTCTAGGCTGATGACTCATGCCCAATAGATTGAGGCAGACAAGATTAAGGAGAGAGATATAATGAGAGGGAATAAGAGAGCTAGGTCTGAGCAGCACGGACAGGGTTAGACTAGATCGTAGGGAGGGAGTCGCCCTCAGTATCAGGATCGTTTATCTATGCCAGCACCGTCATCTTCTAGTGCTCCTGTGCCTAGAGGTAGGCAGGAGCAAGGTAGCAGGTCATATGCATCCAGGTCCCAGTACAGTGCTGGCAGTAAGCCAAATCGTCCCCTGTGTCCTAAGTGTGGTAGGGCTCATTTGGGTGAGTGTTGGGGTGAGAAGAGGAGTTGTTTCTGGTGTGGTGACATGGGTCACAGAGTTAGATATTTTCCACAAGATGGACAAGGACGTCGTGACTATAGCCCTCAGACCCAGACTCAGACTGTTAGTGCTCCAGTTCCAGCGACTCACCCAGCCTCAGCTCAGGGCGCCTCTTCTAGCAATGCTGATGGGCAACGCCAGAATAGATTCTATGCTTTACCATCCCACCAGGAATAGGAGGACTCTCCCGATGTTGTTACTGGTATGCTTCGTATATTTTAGTTTGATGTGTATGCTTTGTTGGATCCTAGATCTAGTTTCTCATATGTTACACCTTTAATTGCTGTAATTTTGAAATGAGTCCTGAGATTATTCCTGGGCCTATCCTAGTTTCTACCCCAGTGGGTGATTCGATTATTGCCCAGAAAGTGTATAAAAAGTGTCTTGTTACCGTTCTTCATAGAGTCTTGTTGGCTGATCTGATTGAGTTAGACATGGTAGATTTTGATGTGATTCTGGGTATGGACCGGTTGTATTTTTCTTATGCCTCTGTTGATTGTCGGACCTGAGTGGTCAAGTTTCAATTTCTGGGTGCATCCATGTTTGAGTGGTCTGGGAATTCTGTGTCACCCAAGAGTCATTTTATCTCTTACCTTAAAGCTAGAAAGCTTATTTCCAAGGGGTGTCTTTACCATTTGGTTAGAGTCAAAGACACTAAGTTTGAGACTCCAACTCTCCAATCTGTTAACGTCGTCAATGAGTTTTCTAATATCTTTTCAGATGATCTCCCAGGGATACCTCCTGATAGAGAGATAGAGTTTGAGATTGATCTTCTTCCTGATACTCAGCCCATTTCTATTCCTCCTTACCGTATGGCCCCTGCAGAACTTAAGGAGTTGAAAGAGAAACTCAAAGATCTACTAGAGAAGGGTTTCATAAGGCCCAGTGTTTCTCCTTGGGGTGCTCCTGTATTGTTTGTGAGAAAGAAAGATGGCTCTTTGCGTATGTGCATTGATTACCGCCAACTGAATAAAGTCACCATCAAAAATAAGTACCCCCTTCCGAGAATAGATGATTTGTTTGACCAATTGCAAGGTGCAAGTTATTTCTCAAAGATAGACCTTCATTCCGGCTATCATCAACTCAAAGTTAGGGAATGTGAAATCCCGAAAACAGCTTTCCAAACTCGTTATGGCCATTTTGAGTTTCTTGTTATGTCTTTCGGGTTAACTAATGCCCCAGCAGCTTTCATGGACCTCATGAATCGAGTGTTTAGACCATATTTGGATATGTTTGTCATAGTGTTCATCGTTGATATACTGGTGTACTCCCGTAGTAAGGATGAACATTCTGATCATCTCCGAACTGTCTTGCAAACCCTTAGAGATCACAAGTTGTTTACCAAGTTCAGTAAGTGTGAGTTTTGGCTAAGGTCAGTTGCTTTTCTGGGTCATATCATTTTTTCCGAGGGTATTAGAGTTGATCCCTAAAAGACCGAAGCTGTTAGAAATTGGCCTAGACCTATTTCTTCGACTGATATCCAAAGTTTCTTGGGTTTAGCGGGCTATTACCGCCGTTTTGTTGAGGGTTTCTCCTCTATATCATCTCCTATGACTCAGTTGACCCAAAAGAAAGTGAAGTTCCTGTGGTCCGAATCTTATGAGAAGAGTTTTCAGGAGTTGAAGACTCGACTCACTTCAGCCCCTGTTTTGACTTTGCCTGATGGTTTTGTGGTGTACTGTGATGCTTCGAGAGTTGGGTTGGGTTGCGTATTGATGCAGAAGGGTAAGGTGATAGCTTATGCTTCTAGACAGTTGAAAACCCATGAGAAAAATTACCCTACCTGTGACCTTGAGTTGGCTGCTGCTGTGTTTGCTTTGAAAATCTGGAGACACTATTTGTATGGTGTCCATGTTGATGTTTAACTGATCATAAGAGTATGCAGTATGTGTTTACCCAGAGAGAATTGAATCTTAGGCAGAGATGATAGTTAGAATTGTTAAAGGACTATGATATAAGTGTGTTGTACTATCCGAGCAAGGCCAATGTTGTGGCGGATTCCCTAAGTAGAGTGTCCATGGGTAGTGTTTCGCATGTGGTAGAAGGTAAGAAAGAGTTGGCTCGTGATGTACAGCGTTTAGCTAAATTGGGTGTTAGGTTGTTTGACTCTGCTGAAGGTAGTATAGGGGTTCAGAGTAGTTCCGAATCCTCCTTGGTTTCGGAAGTGAAGGAAAAGCAATACTTAGATGCTAGTTTGGTTAGACTGAAGGAGTCAGTCAAGGACCAAAAAGTAGAGGTTTTCTCCCAAGGGGGAGAAGGTGTGTTGAGATTGTAGGGTAGATTGTGTGTCCCGAATGTTGATGATTTGAGATAGAGGATTATGGCTGAAGCACACGGGGCCCGATATTCTATTCATCCTGGTGCCACCAAGATGTACCGAGACTTGCGGGAAATCTATTGATGGAGTGGCATGAAGAAAGATATAGCAGCGTTTGTAGCTAAGTATGCAACATGCCAATAGGCTAAGGTTGAACACCAAAGACCTGTTGGTATGATGAAAGAGTTTAGTATTCCCACCTGGAAGTGGGAAGAGATAAATATGGACTTCGCGATTGGTTTACCTCCTTCCCGATACCATCATGATTCCATTTGGGTTGTGGTTGATAGGTTGACTAAGTCTGCTTATTTCTTGCCTGTTCATACTTCATATACTGTTGAGGATTACGCTAGATTGTATATCCGAGATCTAGTCAGACTGCATGGAGTTTCCTTATCTATCATTTTGGATAGGGGTACGCAATTTTGGAAAGCTTTTCAGAAGGGTCTTGCTACCCAAGTGCTTTTGAGTTCTGCTTTTCATCCGTAGACCGATGGTCAGGCTGAGTGGACCATCCATACCTTAGAGGATATGTTGAGATCTTACTTGACTTTAAGGGAAGTTGGTATGATCACTTACCGTTGATAGAGTTTGCTTACAATAACAGTTTCCACTCTAGTATTGGCATGGCTCCGTTTAAAGCCTTATATGGGAGGAAGTGTAGATCACCCATTGGTTGGTTCGAGGTAGGTGAAGCGGCTGTGAGTGGTCCTGATTTGGTATTTGAGGCTATGGAAAAATTTAAGTTGATTAGGGAAAGGTTGAAAACTGCGTAGAGTCGTCAGAAGTCATATGCGGATGTTAGAAGGAGAGACCTTGAGTTTGAAGTTGGTGACCTAGTATATCTAAAAATTTCACCCATGAGGGGGGTGAAGAGATTCGGAAAGAAGGGAAGCTTAGTCCCCGTTATGTTGGTCCTTACAAAATTCTTAGCCGTGTTGGTAAGGTAGCTTATGAGGTCGAGTTGCCTTCCGATTTGTCCTCTGTTCATCCAATATTCCATGTCTCCATGCTTAGAAAGCATATTAGCGATGTTGTGGTAGTGGATTCCTTTGTGAGTGCTGACATTCAAGAAAATCTTTCTTTTGATGAGATTTCTGTTGAGATTCTTGATTTCAGTGTCTGAAGACTAAGGAACAAAGAAGTTCCCTTGGTCAAGGTGTTGTGGCGAAACCAATCTGTTGAGGGTGCAACTTGGGAAGCAGAGGCGGATATGCGATCCAAGTACCCGCACCTATTTACCGCAAACTCCGATCAAGACGAACGTACCGTTCTTTCCTAAATCATGCACTTTTAATAAAAGTTACAGCAGTTCAACTATCATTTATTATGTGTTTAGCTGTAGTTTCTTGAATTTATGCATTCTATGTTGCGTTCGGAGTGAGAAACGATGTGGTGATGAGTCTAACGAATGGTTTCAGCTGTATGCTTTATTCCCTATCTAATCTTGGCATGTCTAGTGTCATTCGAGGATGAATGTTTCCAGGGGGATGATGTAATACCCCGGGAAATTTTTCGTTGAAATTTTGTGCGTAAACGTGTTGGGTTCATTCATCTAGAATGAATTATAAATTTTCCATGCGGAATGTCTTAGATTATGACCTACCATTGCGTAGAGTATCAAATAAGCTTTCCAACGATATGTGGATCATCCAAAACGGACACCCGAGCAACGAGTTATGAACATTTCAATTGAACCGTGAATAGTAGTGAACAGTAAAACGTGCAGGAAAAAGTACTGAGGCCTGGCGTATTTTTGCCCCAACTTTAAACAATCATAACTCCTTGTACATAATGATCTGGGTAATCTACTATATATCAACGGAAAGCTCTACGAGTCCCCTTTCTAATGAAATTGGTTTCATCCAATTTGGATATCGGAGTAAAAC
>NW_025868067.1:0-1788 GCF_002878395.1 Capsicum annuum
GCTCTGAGCAGCCCGAAGTCTCTCTCTGATCAACTGAACTTTCTCTAAGGCGTTGAATACCAAGTCAGGACCTATGACTAAGGCCTCACTAACTTTGAACCAACCGATTAGAGATCTACACCTCCTACCATAGAGAACTTCGAATGGAGCCCATCTGAATACTGGAATGATAGCTATTATTATATGCAAACTCAATCAAAGGCAAGTAGTCATCCCAATTTCCCTTGAAATAAACTGCACACGCCCTTAGCATATCTTCAAGAGTTAGAATGGTCCTTTCTGCTTGACCATTTATTTGTGGATAAAAGGCTGTACTGAGATAAACTTGGGTACCAAGACCCTTTTGGAATACTTTCCAAAAGTGAGAGGTAAACTGGGTACCTCTGTCTGAGATGATAAATAATGAAACATCATTTAATCTGACCAACTTCCTGATATAGAGTTTGGTGTAATCCTTGGCTGAATAAGAGGTACGAACTGGAAGGAAATAAGCTGACTTGGTCATTCAGTCTACAATGACCCAAACTAAATTATGTTGATGACGAGTTTGAGGCAAACCCATCACGAAATCCATGTTCACCTCTTCCCACTTCTAAGTAGGAATGGTGAACTCTTGTATGAAACCATTAGGTTTTTGATGCTCTATCTTAACCTACTGACATGTGGAGCACTTAGCCACAAACTCTTCAATATCTCTCTTCATACCACTCCACTAATAGATCTCCCACAAGTTATGGTACATCTTAGTGGCCCTTGGATGAATAGAGTATCGCGCTCCATGAGCCTCTACAAGAATTTACTACCTTAAGTCATCTACAACTGGAACACACAGTTGACCCTGACAATGAAGAACACCATCTTCTCCTTGGGAGAAAACCTCTACTTTTTGATTCTGAACTGACTCTTTTAGCTTGACAAAGCTAGGGTCCCTGTCTTGCTTTTCTTTTACCTCAGAAACTAGGGATGACTCTGAACTACTCTAAACACATACACCTCCCTCTAAAGAATCGACTAAGAGAACACCTAGTCTGGAAAGCTGATGGATTTCCTAAGCTATCTTCTTCTTACTATCCTTAATATGAGAAACTCTACCCATGGAGAGTCTACTGAGAGCGTCGTCCACAATGTTGGCCTTGCCCGGATGGTAAAAGACACTCATGTCATAATGCTTTAAGCGCTCTAACCACCTTCTCTAACGAAGATTGAGATATTTCTAAGAAAAGACATACTGGAGACTCTTATGATCTGTGAAGATATCTATATGAACTCCATATAAATAGTGCCTCCAAATCTTTAAGGCAAATACTATAGCTGCAAACTCAAGATCATGAGTAGGATAATTCTTCTTATGGGGCTTTAACTTTTTGGAGGCGTAGGCTATGACCTTATCATGCTGCATGAGGACACAACCTAAACCCACTCTGGATACATCACAATATACTACAAAACCATCTGAACCACTAGAAGAGCTAGAACTGGAGCCGAGATGAGTCGAGTCTTCAACTCTTGAAAGCTCTTCTCGCAAGAATCTGACCACTAAAACTTAACATTCTTCTAAGTCAATCTGGACATACGAGATGCAATAGAAGAAAATTCCTCAACAAACCATCTGTAATAGCTATCCAAACCCAAGAAACTCTTGATATCTGATAGAGATACAGGGCGAGGCCAGTTTTTTGCAGCTTCGATCTGTTGAGGATCTACTCTAATGTCATCACTGGAAACAATATGGCCAAGGAATGCTACTGATCTTAGCCAAAATTCGCACTTACTGAACTTGGCGAACAA
>NW_025868068.1:0-1437 GCF_002878395.1 Capsicum annuum
CATAAAATCTGTATTCACCCAAGTTGGAATGAATGTATCTATAATCTATATGAAAGTCTGCAAGTGGATTATGAATCCTCATGTCAAATCCCTATAAATTGTCCACTGCTAATACAATGTTGCACTATTACTAGTTGACTGATTAGTTTGGGCCTGTGGTTTCTGAATTTATTATTGTTGGGCCTTCCACGGCTGAATCTGCCACTTTATGTTGTTGGGATTACCATAATTTGGCCTCTACGCATTGCCCACATATATCACTTATTTTGGATTTGGATCACACATAGCCACTAAGTGGCCACTATTACTGCAAACTTCATACCAACCTGCAGCTTATTGGATAGCATTGACTATGGCTGTAGGCTGAGGATCTCCTATTTTCAGGCAGCTGAATGAAGTATTTATCATATTCTCCAATGCTTCAACCTGAGTTGATAAGACCGTGAATTGGTCCACATCTAACACACCCGCAATTTTTTTCTTGGCACTTTTAGAATCTGAGTGCCATTTGGGATTTCCTTGTGTTATGTAGTTTAATAATATGTACTGCTCATCGTAAGTCAACTCTAGCACTTGACTACCTGCAGCTAAATCTAGTAAAATTTTTATATTATGATCTAAAGATTCTACAAAAGTATTAGAAAGTACCTTATTGGATTGTTGGTGATATGGACAATCTCGATAAAGGGTCTTGAATCATTCCAAAGTGTGATATAGATTTTCATCAGGCATCTATTTGAAGCACACTATCTCACTGCAAAGTCTCGCAGTCTTGCCTGATGGAAAGAATCTGATAAGGAACTTTCTGGCTAAGTCATCCCATGATATGATTGAATAGGCCGATTCACTATTCAACCACCTTTCAGCTTTCCTGAAAAGTGTATGGGCAAACGTGTCAGCCTCACAAAATATGTATTCACCCAAGTTGGAATGAATGTATCTATAAGCTCTATGAAAGTCTGCAAGTGGATTGTGGATCCTCATGTGAAATCCCTATAAATTGTCCACTAGTAATACAATGTTGCACTATTACTAGTTGACTGATTAGTTCGGGCCTGTGGTTTCTGAATTTATTATTGTTGGGCCTTCCACGGCTGAATCTGCCACTTTATGTTGTTGGCATTACCATAATTTGGCCTCTATGCATTGCCCACATATATCACTGATTTTGGATTTTGATCATACATAACCACTAAGTTTCCATTATTACCGCAAACTTCATACCAACCTGCAGCTTATTGGATGGCATTGACTATGGCTGCAGGTGGAGGATCTCCCATTTTCAGGCAGCTGAACGAAGTGTTTATCATAGTCTCCAATGCTTCAACCTGAGTTTATTATACCGTGAATTGGTCCACATCTAACACACCCGTAATTCTTTTCTTGGCATTTTTATAATTTGAGTGCTATTTGGGATTTCCTTGTGTTATGTAGTTT
>NW_025868069.1:0-2300 GCF_002878395.1 Capsicum annuum
TGGGTCTGGAACGTGATACATGAGCTAAATATCATGATCTGAACTAAGTACCTTGAATACGTGGCATACGACCGAGATTGAAGTTAGAGGGACAACCTTTGGGTACCCACTACTCCAAACTGGATTCGTTATGAGAAGAGAGTGGCATGTTTATGTCATGAAAGTTTTAGGGAATTATAGTGTATCTCTCCCTTAGGACACTAGGTCCCTAAAAGAATACTGACTTGATTGTGATACTAAGGAAAACTGGGATGATGCACAGGGCACCAACGAACTGAATCGTGACTGAATATCTGGGATATGAAGCTAAGGCATGATACATGAACCAAGTTGAACACGCAACTACGTAGTTGGTCCATCTTAGAATGGTCACATTTATGAGATTACGAATAGTGCAATTAGGTAGAAAGATAGTTAAACCGCACCATCTAAACTTGTCCGTTCTGACTGCTAAACTGAAGTACTGGCTTTGCGTACTAACTCATGCCGAAAACTGAATATTGATAGCATGGCTTTTGTATAATAAATATACTATTAATTGAGTTTGTGATAACATGATTACTAAGTCTGAACACTAATAACATGAGTGACTGCATCTGACAGTCCTGACACTAATTGAATTAGATGAGTTCCGCACTGTACTAATTTGACTGTATCTGACAATCTTGGATTTCCATAGAACTAAACTGAGTTCTATTACTGAAACTCGCTCTAAAACTGAGACTATAGGAGGTAATCATCTAACTGACATGCCCCAAAATTGAACTGGTGAGGTCCAACCTGTAACCCTAGTAGGAAGAGTGTCAGTATCATGCCATGGGTAAAGACAAGTTGTGGGTATACCCTCTCTATAGGGAGCTCTTCCGTCAACCCCTCCTGTAAGAAAAACTCAAATAAAATGTTTATAGGCCTCAGTATGGTCCATTTAATTTTACGTGGCAATTTGGGTGGATAAACGGCCGTAACGGCACGAGCGGGGCATTTTCGGACCAAATCAGTTTACTATAGCAAACAGTTTTGTGGGAGAGCCCGGGGTCCAGAAGTGTTGTGGTCCAAAAATCAACCGAGGAATGCTAGAGAGGTTGAGTATCATTCCAGTGTGGTCCGTTTAATTGTTCGTGGCAATTTCGGTGGATAAACGAGCAAAACGGCATGAACGGGGTATTTTTGGGCCAAATCGGTGTACTATAGCCCACGATTTTGGGGGTGGGCCTGAGGTTCGAGTGTACTGTGGATCAAAAATATACTAGGGAATGCTAGGGAGGTAAGAAAGGGTCCCCGTGTGGTTCGTTTAATTTTTTGTGGCCATTTGGGTGGACAAACGGGCAGAACGGGGTGAACGAGGCATTTTCGGGATAAATATTGATAGCATGGGTTGTTTATAATAAATATACTATTAATTGAGTTTGTGATAACATGATTACTAAGTCTGAACACTGAAAACATAAGTGACTGCATCTGACAGTCCTGACACTGATTGAATTAGATGAGTTCCGCACTGTACTAATTTGACTGTATCTGACAATCTTGGATTTCTATAGAACTGAACTGAGTTCTATTACTAAAACTGGCTCTAAAACTGAGACTATATGAGGTAATCATCTAACTGACATGCCCCAAAATTGAACTGGTGAGGTCCAACCTATAACCCTAGTTAGAAGACTGTCAGTACCATGCCATGGGTAAAGACAAGTTGTGGGTATACCCTCTCTAATAGGGAACTCTCCCGTCAACCCCTCCTGTAAGGAAAACTCAAATGAGATGTGTATAGGCCTTAGACTCGTAAGGGTAAATCTCAACCTACGTTAGCTACAAAGTTCTGGAATTCAAGGATTGCTACTAAGGACCACACCTTCTATTGGCTAATAGTGTGTGTCCTCATCCCTGGGTTCACTCGGTGCTTAATCCTACTCCCAGCTGAACAGACACTGAACTGATTATACTAAACTAAACTGTTACTGACCATATTGTATAACTAATTTGAACTGAGTTCACTTAGTTCCATTGATTGACAGAATACTACTAAGATCTGAGGACTGACGGAGAGTACTGAAGTTACTAAGACTTATGGGAATACTGAGGTTACCGAGATTACTAAGTACTGATGTTACTAAGACTACTGAGGTCACTGAGATTACTGAGCAGGACTACACTGATACTGAATTTACTGAGTTTTCTTGAGTCATAGAATTGACTAAATTCTAAGGATCATGGCTTGAATGAGAGTATCGTGAAAAAATGACACTGGATCTGGGCACTCAGCTAAATTATTGTGTACAAGTACCCCCAAGACTCGATAT
>NW_025868070.1:0-4967 GCF_002878395.1 Capsicum annuum
TTAGTTTAGCTCTGCTAAACAATACCACTAGAATCAGTCTAGTTAATCAGTATCAGTTCAGCTAATTAGTTTAATTCAGTTATTCAGTTCAGCTTAGTTATTTAGTTTAGCATCCTTCAAATGGGAGTAGAAGTTAGCATCGAGTAAATCCAAGGAAGGGAACTCACCCGCCAGTTCAGGGTGTGATTCTTAGTAGTCATCCTTGTGTTCCAGAACTACGTAGCCAGCATAGGTGGAGACATCTTAACCCATCAGATTAGGGTTGATAAAGTAGCTTAACCCGTCAGTTCAGGGTTTCCACCATTCTCATTGAGTACCTGCCAGTATAGGGTTCTTACAGCTGTCCGTACCAGTGGCGCGGTATTGACACCCCTCCAGTCGAGGTGAGATTGGACCCCAGCTTAGCTATTATAGCA
This sequence comes from Capsicum annuum, assembly GCF_002878395.1. Lineage (NCBI taxonomy): Eukaryota > Viridiplantae > Streptophyta > Magnoliopsida > Solanales > Solanaceae > Capsicum > Capsicum annuum. The sequence continues at coordinate 417 of NW_025868070.1, forward strand.
TATTTGGGGCAAGTCAGTTAGATAACTACTTCCCACAATTTCAGTTACAGATTTCAAGACTATCAGCTATAGCTACCCACTCTTAGTAAGGAACTCAGATAGCTCTTCAGATTTTATATATCAGGGCTGTCAGATACAGTTAACTCAGAAATAGAATGGAACTCAGATAGTTTCCTTCAGATTTATGGATTGTCAGATATAGTCATTTATGCTATCAATCACAATAGTTATAAGAACTCATGCTATCAATACTCAACTTCAGGACAGTCAGATACAGTCAATCAAACCAGTTCTTCATAATTCGAACTGTCAGAAACAATCATTTCTTTATCAGTAATATTGTATCTGTCTCCCAGTATTTAGTAATATAGTATCAAATCCATCACTTATTAGTGATTTACATATCAATATCACTAAACTCAGTCTTTCAGAATCTCATTATCAGTACACTCATGTTGTCAGTATTCAGACTCAGTAGTCAGTATCTCCACGAGTTCAGTTACAGTTACGTACGCATGTATGTACTCTTACGTTCATATCAGTCAGTATTTTTCATGCATATAACCCTTTTAATTTAGCCTACCTCACTCGTATACTCGGTACATTTAGACGTATTGATGCATTTATGCTATGGTGCTTTCTCTTATGTTACACCATAGGTTCAGAGGCATGAGCTCTAAATCAGCAGTTGATTCTAGGATCAGCAGTCAGAGTTAGACGTGAGTCCTCATCCTTCAAGGACGTGATGATTTCATTTCTATTTTAGTTTTTACTTTATTTCAGTAGTTGAAGTTAGTTGGGGACATGTCCCATCAACTCCTTATTCAGTTCAGTTAGAGGCTTCCAGACTAGATGTCAGATTAGATGTTTAGACTTCAGTATTTATGATACTTTTTGGTATTGTTATACCATATTTTTCAAATATGTATTAGTATTGAAACTTATGGCCTTAAAGTTCATGTTTCCACATATTTTATGAGATATTACGCAGTTTACAGGTATAGATATCAGTCATGGGTTAGCTTGTGGTCCTTCGGGATCATAAGCACCGTGTAGCATTTTGGTTCATAAAATTGGGGTGTTACAAACTTGATATCAGAGCCTAGGGTTCAACAGTGCCCTAGGAAGTCTGAAAGTTGCATCAAGTAGAGTCTTGTACATGGGAGTATTGTGCACCACACTTATGTGCAGGAGGCTATGAGATGTTTTAGAAACAGTTTTCCTTCTTTCATGTCTCAAGATCGTGCTATGGAAAGTTTCTCTAAGGAACGCATGTAGATTCATATCATGCAGCCTCATGTTTACTTTACCTTACTTTTAAGGTAGCAGAAATAGTGAAGTTCAAATTCCTAAAGATAGGGCTTTCTCAGACAGTCCCTATAGTCAGTTATGGGATTAGCCACAGACTCAAACAGTATCTCATCAGTTCATTATTGTTCCAAGGTCATACAGATTTTATTCATGATTATGAGAACTCATTATTGAACCCAGAAGTTTACCAGTAGTAGAGTTTGGATAGTATTATTCTATTTGATCAAATTATGTATTCATGGGGATTAGATCAGTAGGCTTGAATAGTACGAGCTAAAAACTTAAGTTTATTGACTCAAAATTAAGCATGAAGGTATGTATGTTATATTAGCAGTATATGAGGAAACAGAATCAGATGATGTGTTTAGTAAGACAGGCAGGTGTTGAACAGAATATAGGTATATGATGGTAGATCAAGTGACCAAGTCAGACTCTCAAGATTCCAGTAGTAGTGCCAGTATGTATAGAAAAGCAGTAAGGTAAGACGATTCCCAACCCATCCTCTTCTCAGTACAAAGATTTGTACTTTAGCTATCACGAAATCCACTCAGGTCTTACATATCAACTCTATGGTCAGAACCATGCTCATGTATCTCTTTTTCCATGATCATGTATGAATTCAATTTCCACCATAAGGGGTCCCTTTTAATCCGCAGTACGAGTCATGTTCCATGAGAACAATCTACTTTCACGCACTTTCCACGGGATCATGTGCGCCTTCAGTTCCCAGTATAAGGGGTTCAGTTCCAGCTCCCTTAGTATTTGAATCATGTCCCATGAGCACAAAAAACACTAGACTCAGGTCATGTAGCTCATGACTCATGTACGCATATCATGATTTCCAGTATAATTAGCTTCCATAACTCATGCTATGCCCCTATACATGAGATACATTTAGACTACGTTATGTATATCCTCAGTTCAGACCTTATTGGTAAATCAAAATTATTGATATTTTATTCCTCAAGTTTCAGTCATATATTTAGTTTAGTTTGTATCTATTCATGTTTCAGGTTCTCCTGATTTACTCCTCCAGTTAGCTCTCCTTATGGAACAGTGTAGTGATGAACATTTATTTAGATAAGAGAAGATTGTTGCATGCTTACTTTGTACGAGGGTGTAGTTGTGAAGATAGGCTTGAATGTCATGATAAATGTTCAAGTAAGCATCTAGCAAGGGGTTGTATTTAGAAGTTGGGAAAGTACAAAGTGTAAGAGTACATTTAGATCCTTGACTTATGTCAGTCCCCAGCATGTAGCCATTAAAACCCAGTTGCCAACTCAATTATAGTTTCAGTATCCAGCACTCAGTGATCAGTGTTCAATCCTTGAATTCAGTACTTCTATACTAGCTATAGGCTTAGTTATAATGTCATTTTTAGTCTAGTAACCAGATTTAAAACTCAGTTCAGTTCCAGACATGCTTTACCATAGCATTTAGGTTGTCAGTAATCGGTTATCAGTGTTTCAGTACCCCAGTTTATAGAATACCTCAGAGCCATATCATACGCTTGGTCTCACATTCGCAAATCATATAGACTTTATGAATCCATGCTCAGATACCTTATTCTACTCAGTTAGTCCTTATCTCCTATGCATAAAACTCAAAAATCTCAGCATAGCTATTCAGACTATATACAGTTTAGCTTTGTAGATCCAGTATTCAACTATCAGTTATTCAGTTAATCAGATAATTTAGTATATTTATGCACTCGTGTTCAGCTCAGTTCATGTATCATGTCTCAGTTTTAGATCCTAGTTATTCATTCATGACTCAGTTCCTAGGTATTTTGAACATCGCCTCAATTTCCCTTAGTAGCTCATCCAAGTCAGTATTCTTTGAGGGACATAGTGTCCCAAGGGGGAGATACATTATACCCCTAAACTTTCATGACATAAACATGCTACTCTCTTTTCTTTTGATGAATCTAGTTTGGAGAAGGGGTACTCATAAGATAACCCTCAAGCTCCAACTTCAGTCGTATGCCATGTTTTTAAGATTCATTTCAGATCATGATATTCAGTATATCTACCACATCCCAGACTTATGGAATAATTAATCTAAAACTTAATTAATCTAAAACTTATTGGTATTATCAGTTCAAGGTAACAGTTTTCCTTAAACTTACTCATTCTCATGTTCATATTTCAGTGCCAAACTTGGTATTTAGTTCCATGCTCAGTTTTTAGTTCAAAATTGATACCTTTACCATTGCATGTTCATGAGTAAGTTTAGTCATGAATTCACGCATCAGATATGCATGGATTCATTCTTTCAGTTGTGCATCAGATATGCATTCTCATTTTGAGAAAACTCACTTTATTAGAATACTCAGTCTTATATTCATGAATCAGCTTCCCATGCATTAGATATGCATGTTCAGTATTTTATGCTCAGCTTTCAGTCATTTCAGTCATGAACCCATGTTTTAGTAGTGTATGTCTTATACTTACTTTATCTTATCATATCTCCCACTTCAGTTAATTTCCATTCGAGGACGAGTGTTCCCAAGGGGGAGATATTGTAATACCCTGTATGTTTCTAAGCTAGGAGACGAACCATTTTTCCTACGTATGAAACCTCCTATCTTGTGAGTAGAATTTTAGTGCATGACTTACAATGAGTATCCTAGAGATACAATAGCTTATGATACATTAAGCATGTTCATATGAGTCACTTAAGGTAATACAAGCTAAGAGTTTTTGAATCCATCAAGTTTTAGTGTTCGATTTTACAAGGCTCATATTTGAACTAGTATAACTCTATGTTAATATGGTATTTCTGCATATTTCTACCCACCAAATTGTAGAAAATTAAATTATCTTTCCAATGATACCAATTTCTCCTTAATCAGATACCCGAGTAAAAAGTTATGCCTATTTTCGTGAAAGACATTAATGATAGGCGATTGGTTAGGCGCCGCCCAACAAAACTTAGGTGATTGGTTAGGCGATGCCTAAGTCAGTTCCAATGCCAAAAACACTCTGTTTTGAGTTATTTTGAGGGTAATTAAGTCTTTTAACACTCCTTACACGTCCCTAAACTTAACCTTATGAAATATATAGCTTCTAAACACATTACAACCCTATTAACATCTCAAAGCTCATCATCCAAGAGCACTAAAAGAGAAAAACAACTAGGGTTGCATAATTAAGCTTGAAGATCCAATTTCAAGGAAATTCCTCCATCAATCATCAATAACCTCCCTTCCAAGGTATGCGTAGTGTTCATCCACGGATT
>NW_025868071.1:0-2211 GCF_002878395.1 Capsicum annuum
GGGGTCACTCTCACCCTTGAATATTGAAAGTCCCATCTTAATGGTATTTCTTCCAACTTCTCAGTTTTGGTTGCCATGTTGATTCCAAGGACCAACTCCTCTTTCTCGGCCATAGGCTCCTCTCAGTTCACCATGCCTTCCCCTTATCTCTTTCTCTCTTATGTAGTCATCAACATATGGTCCATACCCATCATGTTGGATAGGTCTATTTGGGTTAAGTAGAGCTTGTGGTTGCAGCATTTGATTTAATGGGAAGAAAGGTCTTTGTTCACGTGGAGTTTTGATAGGTGGGCTTGGATTGTGGGGTGAAATTTAAATTCTAAGCCCTTCTTGTTGGACTTTGTTAAGTGGAGGGTGGATTGGTCTCTCAAGGCCTCAGGTTTGGGAGTAAAATGGTGTTTGGTTTGTGATATTGGATGGTTGTATTGGTGGTTGGAACATTTGGTGTAAGGCTTCAGGAGTAGTGGTTGGGGAAATGTTTTTAGGGGTAGAAAGTCAGCTTTTTTGGCTTTCTACATGTTCTAATATCCACCCATAGTTGACATCTCACCCCTCATTGAAGCCATATATAATTTTAAATTTTCAATGCCCATATTCACTCTAGCAATGTCACGAGACATGGCCTCAAGACGAGCCAATATAGTATTAATGACATTATTGTCCATTGTTTGAGCATTTGAGGCCTCGAGTTCCATTGAGTCTATACCGAAACAATCCCTCCAAATTATTGTTCAACAAGTCAGCAAATCTGTCCCCAATACCAGACACATAACAATACAACATAAGCCTACAAAAAAAACACTAGTTCAAGCAATCCTCACTAGTCTCTCACACACTTTGTGGTCGCACACTTGTTGTCACAAATGTTTGCAAGCCGACTTATAACTTGTGGTGACTTGAAGAGTAAGTCTAATCCTTAGTCAAAATAGATATTTCTTTGAAGACTCAAGGAAGTAATGTTCGGACTTGAACCAAGAAGTAATATGAATTAAAATGACAAAAGTACTCAAGCAAACGATGACACGAAGCAAACGACGTCAAAGGACTAATTGACAACCTAGTAGGATTATAATATCTTGTTAATTAGTACTCGAATCAATTAAAGGAAACTAATAATCTATAATGAGAGATAATTAGACCAAATTTGAGCTTAATAATGATGTGAATAGTAAACTAGGGTGATGTGGCAGCATGTTATTGGTCACGACCCTCACTACTTTTCAACAACTTGAAGTTTTTAGTCCTTATACACCTTTTGGAATGGATGACTTAATATTGAAGGAAAATAAATTCTTGTACCCTTTTTTAAATTTTCAAACTCAAAAAGGTGATGTTTGAACTTACTAGTTCCACAAGACAAGGTTCCTTGTTTTAAGGAAAAGTGGTTGTCTAGACTAGAAAGTGATGTTGGCAAGTCTTTTCACAAACAACTTTTCAACTTTGTCTTACAACTTTTTGGATCTAATTTACAGTTTTGGTTGTCTTAAGTTGTAAGAATAGATGAAGAACAATATAAACACCCAAAAAAAACTTTCAAGAACTCAACAACAACACAACAACAATGTTCACTCCAACGTCAACAACAACACTATACGGCCAAGAACAAAATCATCAAGGTTCAGCCAACTCCAAGTTCACGTCAATATTGTCAATATATTAAACTCAACTTTAGCTATTGACACTCTTTGTGCTAATGATAAATATACCAACACAAGAAACAAACTACAAAATCAAATAAACTACCAAACCTAGAGACAACCCCTTGGCTAAAACAACAACAAGGTCTCCACCTTCTCAGACCAGATCACAAACACAAGAACTTAATTTTTTTATGGTTTTTCTAAAATGCACGCCCAAGATGGATCTTTTAGGAACAATAATGAGCCATTATTTGATACAAAATGATACAAGAAGACCCTAGGAAACATGAAATACACACTCCAAATAGTCCACAAATTACAAGAACCTGTGGACCAAGTGGAGACCTCTCTTAGATTCAACAAATATTACACAAAATGAGATATAATGGTGTGATTCAACACCAAGGAACCCACCACAAACTAACATTATAAACAATAGATGAAGAATAATATGGAGAACAATAATGCAATAACAATACCCATGGATTACAAGAGAAACTAGACACAAAAATGGTACAAGATTACAATAAGGAAATGGATAGATAGTGAGACATCCAGTACTATAATAACT
>NW_025868072.1:0-2463 GCF_002878395.1 Capsicum annuum
CTCACTGCTAACTCTGACTGCTGAGACTGGAATGCTACTGATGCTCTGGAGCTCATGCTTCTGAACCTATGGTATAAAATGCCAAAGCGCAAATGTATCAGTATGATTGAATGTACTGGCATGCATGTGAGGTAGGCTGAATGCAAAGGATTCACATGCATAAACTATACTAACTGACTGAATAGCATGAACGTGAGAATACATGCATGAATACATAATAACTGTAACTGAGTATTTAATACCCAATAATTTAGCTGTTTACCTAGATCTAGTGTCAGTACAGAATAGTATAAGTCATGTCATGATCCTTAGTACTCTTAGTCAGATATGAAACTCACTAGAACTCAGTCAATTATAAAACTCAGGAAAACTCAGTAAACTCAGTATCAGTCCAGTTCAGTGTCTTTCAGTTGGGAGTAGGATTAAGCACCGAGTGAACCAAAGGATGGGAAATCACCTTCTAGCAGAGTGATACAAGAAGACCCAAGGAAACATGAAATACACACTCCAAATAGTCTATAAATTACAAAAACCCATGGACCAAGTGGAGACCTCTCTCGGATTCAACAAATACAACATAAAATGAGATATAATTGTGTGATTCATCACCAAGGCAGCCACCACAAACTAATATTATCAACAATAGATGAAGAACAAGATGGAGTAAACAATGTAATAACAATACCCATAGATTACAAGAGATACTAGGCACAAAAATAGTCCAAGATTACAATAAGGAAATGGATAGATAGTGAGACATCCAGTACTATAATAACTAAGAATCTAAGTGTAATATAGACACTAATACCCTTAATAATGATAGTAGTAACACCTACACTCTTCAAAGAGACACAAGAGGGGCCACAATCCTTTAAGCACCCCAAAGTTCCAAGCAAGCAAACAATAAAAGAGAATCCACCCTTTTGATGTACCTAGTTTCGTCCAAGGTATCAAAGATGAGAGAACTTCTGTGTTTTCAAGTGTGTTATACAATCTTCAATAGTCAAAAACCCAGTAAAGAAACCCTAACTTGTTCCTTATATAGTATATTACCTACTAAAGGTAAAAAGACTAAAAGGGCCCATGGAGAATAGACTCCCATCTAGTGTAACTTGATGGTTGTTTTTTATGTGTATTTAGGCCCTTAATTGTATTTCTTTACACACACACTTGGGTAATTTATATACATACCCACATAATTCCATCTACGTGATTACACTTGTATCATCCTTTCTATCTTGAGAGGAATTTGTCTATAAATTCAAGATATCATCACCCGCAAGCTCTCTTCTTTGAATTATTTTTTCCAATGTTCCTCCTAAGGTTAGGATGTTCAACCAAGAGTTCTATGATATCATCAAGATTTCTATTTAGACTTACATGTTCTACAACCTGCACATAAGAAGAATGGATGCTATTCAAAGTGCTAACATCTTGGTTAGTAAGCAATGAAGGTCCTTTGAGGGCAAATCCCACCACCTTGACTTTAGGATTCTCCTCCTCTTCTTCATTCTCATCCTTAGTGTCATCTCCTAACCCATCACTAATCATGACTCTCCTTGCTATAAATAAGTGTACTACACAATCTCCATCAATCGGCCAAATATCTTCCATGCCTTCATCTATTTCTACCTCGGCTTCTTGATCTCCATCTTGAGCATTTTCATCAACCTCATTCAATTTAAGACCCACCTCCTAACCAAGGTAATACAATTTTCCTTCCCTAAGGATTAAATTTCTCCAATTTGGGAACTCATTAGACTTGTGCCCCCACCCTTGAGATTTAAAACATTGAAATCCTTTAGGGCGAGAAGTACAATTTGGTTTACCTTTGTTTCTCAGTAGATACCTTTGGGGAGCCTTGGTCTCGGCTTGGATCATTGGATGAGTCAATATTATCCTTTTTCCTACCCGAGGGTGATTGCACCTTGAACTTGCTGCCCACTCTTTCCTATATCTTTCTCTAAACATCCACGGTGGTTTGGAAGATGGCGTAAATTGTATCAAACTTATGTAAGGTCAACCGTGAGGTAATATTCCAATTCAATCCCACCCTAAAGTGAATGATGTCATGAATTACTTGCTCCCCTCAATGATCAAGTTTTAAAATAAGTTGTTGGAACTCATCATAGTAAGTCACGACAGTTTTTCTCTCTTTCCTTAAGTTATATAACTTGGCAAGGAGCTCTTATTGGTACCTCTCGGGTAGGTACCTTTGACTCATGAGATACCTTAGTCAAAACCAAGGAGAAGGCTCCCTGTTAACCAAAATATTGTCAAATTTCTTAACATATTCCCACCAAGTAGTAGCATAACCCTCAAAATGAGCAATCGCGTAACAACTCTTTTTCTCATCGGTAAGATCATTAACTTGGAATATCATCTCACATGTGGACTCCCATGCAAGAAAATCCTTGGGGTCACTCTCACCCTTGAATATTGAAAGTCCCATCTTAATGGTAT
>NW_025868073.1:0-3255 GCF_002878395.1 Capsicum annuum
GTCCTTAATGAAGGCCCAAAACCGTGAGTCCTCAATCTTCAATGCTCCAAGCAATCTTTCACACGTGGGATTACTCTTTGGTGTACTCAAATCGGTTCCTCCATGTAGGATCCCATTTCCTTAATGTGACCAAAGCTTGATGCCCCACGTACCGACTTCGAATGATGTCATTGAAACTAAGGAGGTCATTTGAATCATATCATCCTCCCCTTCTTGAAAAGGATTCCTCGAATCCCAACCTTGCAAAACCAAAGAAAGGACACACAAATATAAACTCCTCATGACATGAGGGTTAGGGTAAGCACGACAAATCACCTCAACATGCCAAGGTTGCACATATTTAGAATATAACCAAGGATCCTTTGAACTAAATATTACATAATTAATGAAAAATGCACAAAGGATTTGGCTATAGAATTCACCAAAAATGATACTTTGCTTGTCATGTAAACCAAGCAACAAGTTGGGTGCACCATCATCACCAATTCTATATTTGGCACCGGGGTCAAACGGGAAGAGTGGCCATAGACACGGGTCTAGACAACACTCCCCTTTCCCGTGGTCTCCACCCAAAATAAACGGCATACTCTCTTCAATAGCATACATATTATCCAGAGCAAATTGAAAGTGGAGTAAGGTATCACTCAAGTCGACTTCTACTAAGGTGCCCTCATATGTGTACTCACTACTAGTTTCCCAATCATCACCATGAGTACTCTCAACAATAAAGTCACACAAAGTAGAAGGAGAAGTAGTTTCCAAAACCACACATCCCTTACCCTTAAGAGTACATCTTCCAAGAAGAGATTTCCATCTTTAGGAGAAATGTTGTCACACCATAGTGGGTTAGCATATCGGCTATAGCTTCTAAGGCAAGCTATACCATCATTTCCACCACTAGGTTCATTAGGAGTGGTTATATTATCTTCAAACAAGACATTATACCTTAAGAGAGCATGATCTATTTCACGGGCATATTCGGAACAAACACGTTCATCACTCTCTAAAAGATCAATATCAAGTTTCAAAGAGATTTCAAGTGCAAGATTATCCCAAGAATAGCTCTCGGGGTCACTCTTATTCCTTTGATCAATATTTTCAACATCATCACACACTTGAGATTCATTAATCACATCACACACATCCTCAAGTGGTGGGCAATTTTCACACAAAAATTGATCAACATAAATTTCACAAGATGATGTACTTTCATTCAACACAGTGGTTTCAACACTAGGTGGACATAAATCGATCTTACAAGAAAAGTCGATTCGGTCATCAATAGGATCAACTAGTGTATCCACACTCACAAGAAGTACATCATCATCAAGTGGCAAAGAAACAATAGACTCACATATAGGCAAGCTATAACTCACACTCAATGGGCTACTAGCCACACAATTATCATTCACATGCACAAAAGTACAAGGGTTAGCTATTTTACCTTGACGTTCATGAGTATGTTCGTCTTTACCTCGGTGTGAAAGTCCATCACAAGATTGGGCAGCAACTTCCTTCAGAAAGCTCTTATCGCAAGTTGTTTGGCCAATTGAATTTTGAGAGAAGAGTTTGGGTAACAATTGGCGTATAATTTCAATGTGTTGTTGCATATCTTCAAGATCGTCATGGATGCGATCACACGTGGTCTTGAAATTATGTGTAGCCATGGTACCTAACAAAACAAAAAAAAGACAACAACAAACAAAAGAAAACAAAAAAGCTCCTTACCAACACTCGATACACTCACCTTTGTGATTCTCACAATTGGAGCGGCAAATATTGAAAGTTATTTATACCCCGGTAGTCAATAAGATGTCAATCCTACTTGGCGGCCGGAATGGATTCTTGTTTTGATTGACTCAAGACAAAACAAAATTCACTTATGAACTTGAAATAAAGAAGTTACAACAAGTTACAAACGAGAAAAGCACACAAATAACGAAGACACGAAAGAAACGTATTCAAAATCTAATTTACAACTTAGTAGGTATTTATTAGTTGCCAATTAGTATAAGAATAAAAAAATTGAAACTAAGAATCAACAATAAGAAACTAAGAATCCAAGATTTTGAGCCCTAAGTTTCGGAATTGTACAAAAATTGGTGATGTGGCGGTCTAGGATTGGTTGCGGTTTTTGAAAGGTTCTTATTTTTTCAACTTTGAAATTTTGGTTCAATTTTCAATTCTTGAAGAATGTATTTCGGCCTTGGGGAAGAAAAATATCAAGATTAGAGCCCTTTTCACATTCAAAAAGGTTTGACTTGTCTTACACCTTTTGGGCAAGGCACCTTTTTAAAGGGTTGGTGGCCCTATCCTCTTTTGGACACCTAGAAAAGTGTTTTTTCCCTCATTTAGGACCAAGTTTTTGTAGATCTTTTTGTTCCCCTTCCCTTTTGGTAGGTTTTTGGGATTTGTTTTAAAGACTAACAAAGGCCTCACTTCTTTCCACTTGGCTTTTGGATCAAACAACACTATTGAAGAGCTTTTTGCAACTAGACATGAAGATAGTCTAGAACAACAAGGGCTTTCAATAGAAGTTTGAAAACCTAGCCTCACGTTGAACCTCCAAGAATCAACAACAGCTTTTTCAAGCTTAAAAACCACAACAAAATACCAACAACACGAGCTCAAACCACCTTCAAGTTTTGGTCCACACAACAACACCAACAATGTTCAAGTTCTTGAAACCGTAACAACAATACCAACAACAATGTTCAAGCTCAACTTGGATCTAGACTCAAGGGTGTTAGTGAAGACAAAACTAACACTTAGAAACAACAAAGACAATCAAAACACACCTAGATTTAGACACAAATCTCGGCCAAAACAACAACAACAACAAGAACACAATTTCGGCCAAGAACACAAAAAAATGGACAGATTTGTCTCTTTTTGATTTTTCAGTTTTCTAACACTTTTTTTTTTATTTTCAAGTTTACGAACCCAAGATTGATCTTGTGGGAACAAGATCAAGCCATGCTTTAATACCAAATGATACAAATCAGTCCACCAAGATGCCAAAACAGTCCACAAAACGTGAGAAGAACAAGCAACACAAAGGGATACAAGATGACAAACACAAAAACACACGAATTTGCAAAATAATGAAAGGATAGATAGTGAAACCAAGATTATTACAACATTAAGAACCAAGTTTATTTCAACATTAACCCCTAATGAATGTAATAATCAAAACCACACTCTTACGGTGACCGCCAAGGTAATCGACTCACCTCAAGATCCACCGTTTCCAAG
>NW_025868074.1:0-2919 GCF_002878395.1 Capsicum annuum
CACTCATTTGGTTATAATAATGTCTCACATGCACCACGGGATCATCATGTTAGTCATACTTCTCAAACTTCGGCGTCTTAAAACGAAGAGAAAAGTTAACGCCTAGGAACATGCATCGATCTTTATAGGAAACAATCTTATACCCCTGAGTAGTCCCTGTAGGTTTCTCAAGGACTATTCTAAACTCTTCAATTTCCACGATATGCCTTCCTATTCTTCGGCCGCAATAGGCTTCTCTATATCAAAGTGAAATGCAGGAGGCTGATTGTAATAATACGAATCATACATCTTCAAGGTAGGCTCCGGAGCATGTTGCTGAGCCTCTAGCATTTTAAACATTAGTTCACTGGCAGACCGGGGGAGTATAATTGTTGGACGCACAACATAAATAGGATCTTCAGATGGTGGCGGAGCCACAAATACAGGTGTTGCAGGTGGTGTTGGCTGAGCAGTGGGCCTTGGTCGGGAAACTGCCAAGGGTACAATAGAAGTGCCAGGATAATACTGATGTGGAGTAAATCCTGGTGCATTCTTGAGTAACTCAGTAGGAGTAGAAAATTGTACCTGGGAGAGCGGCGGGCAATTAGAAACATTCCCAAGTTCTTCAGGGAATGGAGGAGGAGGCATGCCATTAGCCCAGGCTCGGTGCAGATTTTTCAATTGTTGGCTTAGTCTTAATATCTCAGTATTGTGTTCTGAACCCTCTTCTCTAGGGTCCTGATCCGGGTCAATGAGTGAATTTTTGATCTCTCTGTTAGCCATGGCAAGCTTTACTTTTGATCTAGTGAAGTAAGGATGACTAGCTAGAGTGCTACAAATCAACTATTTTTATCTAAAAGAACATACTCATCAAAGACAAAACCCGTTACGATTAGGTCACACAACAAACATGGTAATCACATTGTATATTTATCCTAGATTTATGCACATTCCTACCATCCTTTGAGGGTAATGAGTCCAGTTTAACATCATCCTGATCTCTCCCTTATACTTTTTTTTTCTTTTTTTTTGCACTACACTTCATTCTTTTCTAACTTTCTCCCTTGCTTCTCTCTTCTTTACATTAGTCTCTTTTTCTTCCATTCTCTTCTCTTACCATTCTTTCTTTCTTTTTATCATTCTTTATGGCCTTTGATTTTCTTTAAAAGAGAAAAATTAAGGGAAACAAAGAAATAAAATGATTAGATCAAACCCAAAAGTAGTTTGCCTATGTATCATGTTGTACATGAATCAGATCTTGTATAGTTCGGGAAGCGTAGGCATAAATATCACAAAATTGAAGATTTTTGATTTTTGATTTTTTTTTATGAAAAACAAACAAAAGAAAGAACAATGAGACATCACTACATTTTTGTGAAAGAAAAAACTAAAGCAGATTTCGAATTTAAGACAATCTTGACACTAATTAACAAAGGCTGAACAACACTCTAGACCAATATGACAACGTACGTAGCACTCATAATAATGACTGAAAAGTTGAAAAAAACTTTACACCGAGTTATCAAAGACACAACAATACAATGACAGAATAATAAAAGACTCAGACTAAATAAAAGATAAAAAGTGCCCCCTTCAAACTGCTGAGCTGCGTGATGGCCCTGATCGAGATGGACCTGACTGTGAAGTTCTCGCTTTTCCACTTAGACTTTGCAACATATCCTATAATGACACTTTGATACTTGGGAGGAAGCTTCTAGCACGTGTTCCTGCCTCTTGGGGAGTACACCTAAAAAGATTTTTCTGACACCCTTCCACAGTTGTGATCAAACCTGATAGCTGAACTCTCAATAGCTCCACTTTAGCACCTGGATCTTCCTCCTCATTGTCCTCAACCATATCTGCCTCCTGCATTCGCTCTCTAATTTGAACCGGTAATGGTCTACTAATGCTACGAGGTATAAATTATAGCTAGATTTTATAGTTTTGAGTGCACCCCGAGTTATCCAAACCTTCCACAATGGTATCGACACCTAGCTTCATCGCGTTATGCCAGAATTGGTCGTATTTACTTTCCTCCAAGGCTTGGTCCTTAAAGTACTCTACATCCTTTATAAGATCCATTATTGGTGGGATATCTTGCACTCTACCCAACTGATGCATCACCCTTCTTGTATTGTAAGGTCTAGTGCAGTTAAGTCCTATCAAAAATAGAAGAAGTTGCATTAGAGATCCAACCAAGATTTTCGTAGGATGGATCCACATAGAAGTCCAAAGAATGTTTTCCTGAGTTCTTGATTCGAGAAATTTAATCCAGGCATTGACTCCCACAGGCAAAGAAAATTTATCAAAATGCATTCTCTTCTCCATGGCTTTCACTCGATCATCCAAACAATGGTCGACCACATCTGCTTTGATCAAAGAAGGCTCTTGCAAATGCTCCATCATCTACACCTGCAATATCAGATTACTCCCCTAAAAAAATCATATTCCTTCTTTTACTTCAGTCAAAGCCTTATATATTTCTGTTAAGATCATTGGTAAAATGGTAACCTTCTATCTTTTCTTGGATAAAGCCATCACCACTGATTGTAAATGAGTATTGATATGCCTCTCATCTAATGGGAAGACTAAGATACCCAACAGAGCCAGTCAAAAAACCTTAAGACGATGTTGTTCCCACATCTTCTTGGTAGTACAGAATTCATCCTAAAAGTAGTCAAACTTTCTATGGACCCAAATCTAGCAAACAACTAGTCAAAGGAAATCCATGGTTATTTGAGACACCCCAGATACTTGTTGTCTTTCAATCCACAGACTCAAAGAAATCTCTTTCCAGAATGATCCCGGCTAAAATCATCCGTTGATCAATATAAGGCAATTGAAACAAATGAGATATTTCTATCAGGGTAGGGGTCAATTCATAACTTCCGAACCTAAACACTAAATTATTTGGATCCCAAAAGGTCAACACAACCTCTA
>NW_025868075.1:0-1502 GCF_002878395.1 Capsicum annuum
GGGGTGCGCGGATTTAGTAGGTATAATAGATTTATAGGTATAATAGATTTATATTTCTAGTGAATCTATTTTTATTTATGCGTGTATATTTTTTAAATGTTGGATTTTTATCTTTTAATGATTTACTTTTTTCGTAAGATATATTCATTATTTTATCCTGTAGTAATTGCAGAGTTACAAATTCTAGTATAATAATTTATTCTTTCTGTACTATAATGTATATCTAATTCTAGATTTTCAATATTATTTATTATCTTGTGTTGTTCTTCTCGTAGTGAGTTTTTTAAATTAAGTAAACTATCACATGTACTTTTATCTAAATTTTCTAAAGTTTTTTCTATCCATATTAATTTTTCTTTTAGGTCTTCCATTATTTGTCTAATTCGGTTTCTATAATTAATCTCATTATTTAGATTTTCTTGATTTTCTCTGGTTTGTCTGATATATTCTAACATTTTTTAATCTGAATAATATCCTGCTGGGTAAATTTCTTCATATAATTGTTCTAGACAATTTGCAGTTTCTATTTCGTAGTCTATTACTTTTTCTAATATTATTTTCTTAATATCTATAATTTCTATGTTTTTAAGTATATATAATATTAAGACTTTAAGATAATCTAAATGATCTATTTTTTAAAAAAATTGTTTCATAGCTATTTGTTTTAGTCCTAGTAGTTTTTGCATATTTTTATTAAGAGATTTTATATCTTTATTTTCCATGTATTTATCTATATTTATTTTTATCTGTTTTTCTAGTAACTGCGTATTTTTTATATCTTTTTCTAAAGGTTTTATGTAATTTATCATCGTAAATATTTATAAGAGTAGTTAGGTAATTGTGATACATAATTTACTCTAGCCATATAATATTTACCAAAAGCTTTTTCTAATATGATTTTCCTTATATCTGCTACTTTTATATTTCTAAGTGCATACAAAATAAGTATCTTGAATTTATCTACCATCACATCAGATATATTATCATTCATTTTCATAAATTTGCTTTTTTCAAAATATTCCCTTCAACCATGTATATAAAATATAGTCATCTTAGCTTACTATATACTAGATTATTCTTAAATAATATGTTCTTCCGTCACTATTAACATGGTAATCCGGATATTTTTCCCTTAAACAGCGCCTCTACTCTGGTTACTCCCCGCCACGGCTTCTTGCCTCAATGGTTTCACCTTTAGGATGGCATAGTCCTTAGGGATATTTCTCCGTTTCCTCTTTGTTAATAAACTTCTTAACATATTATTCTTCGAATAATTCTACTATAAAGTAACTAATATGAATTTATTTTATCATATCATGATTGTTGGGAATTATGAAATTAGCTATTCATAATTATAAATAGATATACCTGTTCCGGTAGCTTTGATATTTCTGAGTTTTGTTGCTCCATAGCTTTTTCCATTGGAATATGTTTATCTAATTAACTGAGTAAAATATTTTTTGTGGATTGGAGAGAGAGATTTGCTTCAACGCATGAAGGCT
>NW_025868076.1:0-1267 GCF_002878395.1 Capsicum annuum
ATTTTTTGTGGATTGGAGAGAGAGATTTGCTTCAACGCATGAAGGCTAGATACACCAATAGAGTTATATTTAGCAGACGATAGAATTATAAAACCTATAGAAAAAAGCATAATAACTGCCGTAAAAGGAAATCTAATATATCAAAAATTTAAATTTATAATAAGTGCAAATTATTCAGTAGCAGTAACAGATAGAAATATAGATAAATCATTAGTATTATATTGGAAAATATCAGGAATAGAGTTAACCCCAGGAAGTAAAATATTTACAGCAAGATGTAAAAATCTATATGTATTAACAACAAAACATAAAATAACAGGAAAAAACAAAATTAACAAGATACAAATAGAAAGCCCATTCGAACAAATAGTAAAAACAATAGATTATAATGATTATACCTATAGAGACATAGATACAGAGGAAAATTTAGAAATAATAAATGATAGATTAAGTACAACGAAAAGAATAGCTAATGAAAAGCCAGAATCATCAAGCTTATCAAAAAGAACAAGTTATGAAACAAACTCAATTTTTTTTTTTTTTTTTTTTTACATAACGGGAAAAATAAATGAAAAAGAATATTTAATACTTTTGAACACAGGACAAGAAGAAAATTATATAGCAAAATATCTAGTAAAAAATGAAGAAATAAAAACCGACAATAATATATGCCCAGATCTACCAAGGAGTTTAATAAATAATAAAAATATAGCAGAAAAAGAAATAATATTAGGAGTTAGAAAAATAAAAATAGAATTTGAAGTAAAAGAAGAAATGCAAAAAGCAGATATAATATTAGGAATAAAATGGTTAGAACAAGTAAAACCATATAATATAGAACATACACAATTAACCTTAACATATAACCAAGAAAAGTTATTCTTAAAAAGAGCCTTAACATGAAATGAAGATACATGTATTAATGAAGATAGTAGTAGAAGGATATTACAGTAGATATTATACGCCTATGATAGATACAGGAGCAGAAGCTAATTTATGTAGATATAATTGCTTACCAGAAAGCAAATGGGATAAACTAAAAACACCAATAATAGTTAAAGGATTTAATAATGAAGGAAGCTAGCTCTGCACACTGCTGAGTTAGCTGATTTGTAGCTATAGACTTCAGTTTATCTTCATTAGTCTTTAACTTTTCTATCTCATTACCCATACTGTCCACTTTCATAGAAAGCGTAGTTAGGGTGTTAAGTATTTTTTCTGGGGTGCGCGGATTTAGTAGGTATAATAGATTTATAGGTATAATAGA
>NW_025868077.1:0-1443 GCF_002878395.1 Capsicum annuum
TTCACTCAGACAAAATCCAGATCAAATACCTCAGTATAATTTGCAAAAAGAGACTGGAAAGATTATTTTATGTAACCATTGTTTTTCAATAACGGAGAATTTCAAGAAACTAAATGCCCAGAAAGAATCACTCCTCGTGGAAAACACTAGATTAATAAAGTAGATACAATTATTAGAAGCAAGACTCAACCAGCAGACAAATGTAAGCAAGACAGATGCAAAAACACAGACTTAGACTCAGAGTTCTCCATCTCCTAAAAAATTGGATGAGATGGGTGTGCATTTCCCACTAAATGCTCAGAAATCCACTGTACCGGATGTTGGTACAGCTAGTTCGGTTCAAACGGTGACCGGTAAAGAAAAATCAAACCCGTTAATGGCTGTCACTTTGCCAAAAAGTGAAGATGAAGGGTGTTCTTCATCAAAAAATAAGTTAACAAGATCAGGAAATAAGATTTTAAAGAAGACTTTAATATCTAAAAGAAAAAATGAAAAAATAGAGACTATAATTAAACTGACTTTAGAGAGATTTTTCAGCAACCAGACATAAGATAAACATATGAATGGACAGCCAGACGGACAGCCCACTAATTTAGATAGAACTGTCCCAGAGATAAATAATACAGATAATAATTCAGCAAGATCAGACGAAGAAGATAGTATTGCACACTTCCAGGACGCTCAAGATCCATATGAAGACAATGACTCAGGAATGAGCTTCGACTCAATTGCCCTGCACAACTTGGATACATAAAACAATATACAATTTGTATTATTAGTTGGTATAGTCAGGTGGGGATGCCCACTTTATGTCTTGTAATAATCAGGGTTGTCAGAGTGCTTCCTTTATCACTACTTTTCAAAAGAAAGAAAAACTGTTGAAGCACGCGTCAAAATAATTCTGAAAGAAGAATTAATAATGCATGTGACGATGGGGCCCAAAAGAGTACCCGACTTGCATTATTAAAGATTCTTTCTTATCTCTTATCTTTAATAAATATTTTTGTGGGGAAAATATATAAATAAGAACTTACATGAAGTAACTAGGAGAGAGGTTTCCCTTTCGAGAACCCCCTTAATATCGAATAGAAAACTTGGAGCTTTTATTTAAATCACAATGATACAAAGTTTATACAAGAAAGACTGGCTTGGATAAGTTTTTTGAGAGGAAGGGTTTAAACATTTCAAGTAGGTTTTGAAGTTGGTTGATTTCACTCTGCCTTCCTTCTAAGAAATGTACGCCTTTTATAGGCAAAAACTAGATAAAGTAGTGGTTCTAAGGATTACTACGTGGCCTAAACACATGTGGCCAATATAACCTATAAGAATGATAAACATGAAGAGACAGTAGGAAAGAGGGAGTACTGAGTAGGTTTTACAAACTGATATACTAAAAAATCAATCATTATTCACTGAAATATATCCTCGTTTTTATTATCTTTG
>NW_025868078.1:0-4240 GCF_002878395.1 Capsicum annuum
TCAACATGAACTATTCACAATAAAATGAATAAAGAAGAATTTATAATAGATGAAAAATATATGAAAACCACGAAGGATCAAAAATAAAAATAGTATTTTCTAATCTAGGAAGAAGATATAAGAAAATAGGTGAATATTTATATCTAATGTTAGAAAAAGAAGAATTAAAATTAGAAGATAAATTGACAGCAATGGTAAGAATAGAAAAAGAAAATGAAGAGATAGATAGGAAAAAGGAAATAGAAAAAATAAAACAACAAATTACGGAAGAAATACGAAAAATAGAAGAAACTAAAAATAGTAGAATTGCTGAATTAGAAAAAGAATTACAAATGTTAAAAGAACTGTATGAACAAAAGCACAAAGAAAAAGAAGAAAAAGATAGAGAACAAAAATTACTGAACGAGATAAATCAATTTAAGGAAAAATTGGAAATAAAAAACAAAGACTTAGAAATAAATAATATAGATGTTGAAGAGACAGAGACAGATAATTATGATACCGAAGATAGTGAAACATATAGAGAAATATTAGCAAATACAAAAAATTTAGAAATCAATGAAAAACAAAAAGAAATTAATGAGGTTTCAATATCTTTTAATGATTTACTTTTTGCGTAAGATATATTCATTAATTTGTTTGGTTTATTACTTTATCCTGTAGTAATTGCAGAGTTACAAATTTCTGTATAATAATTTATCCTAACTGTACTGTAATGTATATCTAATTCTAGATTTTCAATGTTATTTATTATCTTATGTTGTTCTTCTCGTAGTGAGTTTTTTAAATTATATAAACTTTCACATGTACTTTTTTCTAAATTTTCTAAGGTTTCTTCTATCCATATTAATTTTTCTTTTAGATTTTCCATTATTTTTCTAATTCGATTTCTATAATTAATTTCATTATTTAGATTTTCTTGATTTTCTCTAGTTTTTCTAATATATTCTAACATCTCTTAATCTGTATAATATCCTTCTGGGTAAATTTCTTCGTATAACTGTTCTAGCCAATTTATGGTTTTAATTTCATAGTCTATTACTTTTTCTAATATTATTTTATTAATATCTATTATTTCTATATTTTTAAGTATATATAAGATTAAAACTTTAAGATAATCTAGATGATCTATTCTTTAAAATTGATTTTATTATAATATTTTGTAGTTGTTTATTCTAGCCTTAGTAGTTCTTGCATATTTTTATTAAGAAATTTCATGTATTTTATGTTTTTATTTTCCATGTATTTGTCTATATTTATTTTTATCTGTTTTTCTAGTAACTGTATGTTTCTTATACCTTTTTCTAAATTTTCTATGTAATTTGTCATGGTAAGTATTTGTAAGAGTAGTTAGGTAGATATGGTATATAATTTACTCTAGTCATGTAATATTTACCAAATGCTTTTTCTAATATGATTTTTCTTATATCTGCTACTTTTATATCTCTAAGTGCATACAAAATAAGTATTTTAAATTTATCTATCATCACATCAGATAAATAATTATTCATTTTCATAAAATTGTTTTTTTCAAAATATTCCCTTCAACCATGTACATAACAAAATATGGTCATCTTAGCTTACTATATACTAGATTATTCTTAAATAATATGTTCTTCGGTCACTATTAACATGGTAATCCAGATACTTTTTCCCTTAAACAGCGCCTCTACTCTGGTTACTCCCCGCCACGACTTCTTGCCTCATTGGTTTCACCTTTAGGATGGCATAGTTCTTAGGGATCTTTCTCCGTTTCCGCTTTGTTAATAAACTTCTTAACATATAATTCTTCGAATAATTCTACTATAAAGTAACTAATATGAATTTATTTTATCATATCATGATTGTTGGGAATTATGAATTTAGCTATTCATAATCATAAATAGATATACCTGTTCGGGTAGTTTTGATATTTCTGAAGTTTGTTCCTCCATAGCTTTTTCCATTGAAATATGTTTATTTAATTAACTGAGTAAAATATTTATTGTGGAGTGGAGAGAATGTTTGCTTCAACGCATGAAGGCTTGCCTTGCAATGCCTTCGGCTTTCTTTATTTATAGAACGAAAGAAACAATCTTTACATCTTTACATAAAGAAAAAACAAAAACTACAACTAAAAAAGTCAAAAAGACTATCTAGGTACCTAAAAAGTCTATAAAAATAGTAACTTACAAAAAGTCTACATAAGAATAGTAACTTAACAAAAAGTCTACATAAGAATAGTAACTTACAATAATTACAATCCTTTTTCCGTAAAGAATCTATACAATATATTATTCTTGTCGTCCGCTAATTTTGTCGTATCTGCTATATCTCCATTATTGATTCTTATCTTATCTTTTCGGCTGACATTTTGTCTTCTTGATTTTTATTCTAGATGTACTTCTGGAATAATGTTATCTTCTCCATTACATCTTGAACATTGGTGATCTGGATATTTGTGTCTAATTATTTTACAATATCTTGTTAGTAGTCCGTCTGAAATAAATTCTTTTTTAATTGCTCTTGCAGTAGATTGTTTTTCTGGGTTGAGTAATGTCATTATCCATTGTCTGACATCTTCCATATCTGCTTGTCGTAGCTCTTTTGAATTAGAGTAAATCATTTGATGATCTCTCGAATAATAGCTCCATATTGGGCTTCCATTAGTATAATTATTTGCTAGTTCTTGAATTATCGTAGCTAATCCAATAAGTCACTTATTTGCATAGAAATCGGATATCTCAATTCTGGGTATCTCCGGTTGCTGTGTAATATCTTCTGGTATGATCATATCTCTAGTTAGTCCTATCTTTACAACTTGTATAACTGGTTTTATTTCGTCATATAGTATCTCTGCCGGTGCAGTATAACACTTTATATAAAATAGATTGCCTTTTGTGATCCTTTTGTAGGTGGTGAATATCTTGTGTAATTCTTCCATAGCTGTTAATTCTTCTCCGTCTTGGGTGTATATGGTGTTTAACAGTCCATAGTCAAAACAAGTTTTTACTAGGCTTGGGTTAGTTTTGGGTAGTGCAATTAGTTTGTTATATCCTTGTAATTTTTGGGTTATATAGTTGGTGTTTGGTTCTTTGATATTTGTTGCTTTGGGGTTATGGTTTAGAAAAGTTTGTACTCTGTATATATTTTCTATGTATTTCTGGGCGGTGTAGTTGTAAACTTTTTTATCTTGGTTTAGGCTATCTCGGTATGTGCTAACTTGTGGGGGTATGAACAAGTGGTCTTTTTGTGTTTTAGGTGTAAATGGTTTTTCAAATATTTTATTCATATTCATATTCTGGTATCTTGGTCGATTAACTCATTTGCTTGTACCTGCAGAAGTAGATTGATAAATGTTATGGGTTTTATGGAGTGTCCCAACGTCTCCTTCTAGCTCTGGAACTTTAATGTCTTTCGATCGACATAGCTCTGCACACTGCTGAGTTAGCTGATTTGTAGCTATAGACTTCAGTTTATATTCATTAATCTTTAGCTTTTCTATCTCATTACCCATACTGTCCACTTTCATTGAAAGCGTAGTTAGGGTGTTAAGTAATTTTTCTAGAGTATCTTCTTCTATTATTTCAGTCTGTGTAGCTTTGTCTTGATATGTAATCTGCAATAACATTTTTGTTAGTACTGATTACTTCAATTGTAAATGTGAAATTTAATATATTCAAAACTAGTCTCCGAATCTCTTTTGTTGTAACTGAATTTTGTATTTTCTTTGTTAACCACCAGCGTACCTGTTTATTATCTGTTCGTACAATAAATTTGTTATATACAATATATGGCTCAAATGCTAACCTAATAAATCTATTAGAGCTATTAAATATCCGCACCCCCCTACAAATGGTATCAAAGTCCAGTAATTCAAAAAATATGAAAGTGAGATATATGTTAGAGTTATTAGAATTTATGTTAGAGTTATTAGAATTTATATTAGAGTTATTAGAATTTACCTATAAATTATTAAATTAGTTATGCGAAGACCATTTAAAAATAGAAAAGCTTTTAGAAAAATTAAAGAATCTTTAATTAGTAATTATTCAGAATATATAAGTCTAAATAAAATAAAAGAAAATCCACAAAAATTAGCCTACTTAATTACATTAATATCTAGTATTGAATCAAAATTAATAATCCATTTAAAATCTAGAAGAATGAAACACATACCACCTAATTATGATAAAATTAGATTTAGATATCCGTCAAGATATTATAAATATAATTTAAAATGAATAAAGTACAACAATAC
>NW_025868079.1:0-2668 GCF_002878395.1 Capsicum annuum
GTAATTCTGCTGGGGCCATTCTATATGGAGGAATGAAGATTGGTTGGGTGCCTGGTATTACATCAATACGAAACTCTACTTCTTGTTCAGGAGGCAAACCTGGAAATCTTTTGGAAATACATCAAAAAATTCATTTACTACCGGAACAACATGAAGAGTTGGTGGCTCCGCTTCTGTATCCCTTACTCTAACTAAATGATATATGTATCCCTTGGAAATCATTCTTCTTGCCTTAAAATAAGAAATAAATCTACCTTTTGGCGCGCCAATTTTACCTTTCCATTCAAGGACTGATTCATTTGGAAAATGAAAATATACCTTTTTCGTGCAGCAATCAATTGTGGCATAACAAGACGCCAACCAGTCCATACCCATTATAATATCAAAATCTACCATTTCTAACTCCACAAAATCAACCATCATATTACGACCACAAATAGTTACTATGCAGTTTCGATAAACCCTTCTAGCTATAATAGATTCCCTAACCGGTGTGGACACTTCAAATGGCTTAACTAACAGTTCGGGTATTCTTTCGAACTTTCCAGCAACCAATGGAGTAACATAAGATAATGTAGAACTAGGATCAATTAAGGCATATACATCGAATGAAAAGATAGACAACGTACCCGTAATCACATCTGGGGAAGCCTCTAAATTTTGTCGATCTGCTAGAGCATACGTACGATTTTGAGCCCCGCTAGAACTCGTGGCTCCTCTATCACCTCTAACACGACCCATTGGTTGTGCACTCCTTCCTGAATAAGGCATCGATAATGATGATGCAACAAATAACCCCGTAGGTCGTGCCATACCCCCTATGCCTCTTTGTGGGCATTCTCTCATCATATACCCCGAAATACCGCACCAAAAGCAAACATTGGTCCCCAGCCGATATGCGCCCAAATGATACCTTCCATACTTATTGCATGGCTCTCAAGGAGGTCTCGATTGGCTCATATTCCCTTGCCCTTGGTACCCCACTGTCCGCGAACTCTGACTCTCACTTCTGTGCCCAAATTGATTTCCTCTGGACCCTTGGAACTGTGGTGGGGCACTAGCTGCAGAATAAGAGGATAATGGCCTAGGTGGTCTAGCAGAAAACTGTGGTCTGAACCCTCCTTCGGATGCCATGAACTGTCCTGTAGATCTGGCCCTCTTGGAATATCCTCTTTCTAATTCCTGTGTTCTTCTCCTCTACCTCTGATCTTCCATTTTCTGTGCAAAATCTTGAATCCTCGCTATGTCCATATCTTTGTTCAAAGCGACAATAGTACAATCTCTAACCAGATATGGATCTAGCCTATCCACACATTGATGAACTCTGTCATCCATAGTAGCTATCACATTAAGAGCATATATCGACAAGGAATTAAATCGGAGACTGTACTCCCTCACGCTCATATTCCCCTAACGAAGATTTAAAAACTGATCTGCACGAGCCTGACGAATCTCGAATGGAAGATAATGATCAAAAAATGCCTCTTTAAACTCTTTCCAAGTAGCTGGGGGTGCATCAATACCCCTAGATCGTTTCCAGTCCTCGTACCAATATATAGCCTCACCTTTAAATCTATACGCCGCTAACTCCACTGTCTCTCTACCCGTTACATGCATAACATCTAAGGCCCTTTGAATTTGATCAATAAAGTCCTATGGGTCCTCGTTAAGATCTGATCCAGTAAAAGTGGGAGGATCCATCTTAAGAAAATCCTGTGTTCGAAGGCTAGCCGCCCTATCTGTACCACTAGGACCCGTGGTAGAAATGGCTTGCCCTTGAGCATGCCCAGTAACTATACGAGTCAAAATTTGCACTGAATTTCTAAGATCTTGATCAACAACATTAATAGGTGGCTCTGGGGATATAGTTCTCCTCTCCCTTATTTCTTCCGGAGTGGAGGAAGTTTTTGATGCATGCTCAGCTGGAGCCTCACTTTGATTAGCTGGTATAGTGGGTGACTTACTAGTACCCTCTCCGGCAGCCACATCTACTTGCTTACGGTATTCTTGCTTTTGATAACCGGCATCATTACTATAATAAGAGAAACAAACGGATTCAGTGGTCAACTATGACTTTATATACAATATAGGCTCTATCGCACGATCTAAGACATGAAGAAAAGAAACAATTCCTAAATGTCTATAGCCTCCTGTTTATAGATGCGGTGCACGGCACACAGATAAACAAAACTCTACGTAGACACGGCTTTGTAGACTACTAGAACGAACTTCTTTATACCACTTTTGTCATGCCTCAAATCCTATTGGGCGGACTGGCACCCGTAATCGAGGAGGCTCGAGAGAACCAACTCATAACCTTATACTTCCCATGCATACCTCTATGACAACCCGAAATTCGGACAGCATCACGTCGCATATAAAAGGAAATAATCACCTGTATAAGCTCGAGCACACATATATATGTATATACAATACTTGGCCGTTGGAGCCATCACGTCTACTAACAAAACACCACCTTGACTATACATTAGGTCTACAAAGTCTCTAGACAATACACAGAGTTTAACTAAGGTCAGGACACACCCCGCCATATAACTAACTTCTATACAATATCAAAAGTGATTGGATATGACATGGAAAGCCCCGAAGCAAACTGGAGTTCACCAAAAGCAGCTGGATATCCTGGCTCCTACTTGTGCGGTGTATG
>NW_025868080.1:0-1762 GCF_002878395.1 Capsicum annuum
ATTCACCAAACTAGTGGTTAAGTAGTAAGTCTTAATTACACCATAAAAGGGTGTTACTTTAACACTCTTATACTCCAATTACATTCACATGCCATGCATATTCATACAACATCCTCTAATATCAAGTTTGGATTCATTTATCCTTCCAACCAATCCATTAAACCAAATTGAGCCATAGACATAAATAATCATCAATTCAATAGTATATCACCATATCCACCTTCCATAACTCAATTACCATATCCACCTTCCACAATTCAATACAACTAAACCATGCAAAATAGTCCATAACCCTATTTTCATCACCTTTCAATAACAACGAATACATATAATCCTCTATCACACATATACATATGGAAAAGAACAAAGGCAAACAATATTCATACCTTAGAATTCACCTCTTGATTATGCAATCCTGTTTGCACAAATAATAGGTGCCGTTTGAAGCTCTCGAGATGACAAATGCAGTTATCGGATTACTTTGGAATTTCTACGGTTGAATCAAAAGTAATTTAAAGGTCAAATTTTGCTAGGGTTTGTTCTTTCTCAATGATTGATGATGAAAATGAGTTTTTGAACTCATATACATGTATATATACACATATTCCCGTCCATAATATAATAGGAAATGACCAAAATGCCTTTAAAATTTAAATAATGTCAAATCTGTCCTTTGGTGGACTGTTTTGATAAGCTAAAGTAGATTGACCATAACTCTTTGCTCCGATATCAGATTTGGGTGAAATTGGTATCGTTAGAAGGATAATTCAAAGGGCTTTCATTTCATATAAAGTAGGCCATCCAGTTCGTCCTGTACAAGGAGTTATGGTCGTTTGAAGTTGACCCTAAAAATCTGTTTTAATAGGCTGAAGTAAAACGAGTATAACTCCTTACTCAGATGTTGGATTTGGATGAAACCAATTGCATTGGAAAGAAGACTCAAAGATCTTTCTTTCCATAGGTTGCAGATCTCTCAGTTCATTATATTAAGGGAGTTATGATCATTTGAAGTCGCCCAAAAAATTCGGCTGGCCTCAGTAGTTTGTGTGCAGAAAATTTTCCTGCACATTTACTATTCCCAAATATCCCGGCCACTGTTTTATAGTTTCGAACGTGCTCGATTATATCCGAAACTTATCCGTTTTTGGAAATCTTTATATCGTTGGAAAGCTTATTCAATAACCTTCGCATGGAACCATCGACGGGTAAATTCCAGTATAAATAAAATAAAATAATTAATTTCATATAAATAAGACCAATACATGTACTTGAATACGGGGTAGAAATCAACTTGTTCTTTAAATCTTGAAAACTCTTCTCATAGGCATCATTCCATTGGAATTTGGATGCTTTATGGGTTAGCTTGGTTAAGGGTGCTGAAATGGAAGAAAAAACTTTAACAAACCTTCTATAATAACCGGCCAACCCGAGAAAACTACAAATCTCCGTAGGCATTGTGGGCCTTGGCCAGTTCTTCACAGCTTCTATTTTTTGAGCATCAACCTTTATCCCTTCACTAGATACAATATGACCCAAAAATGCCACCGACTTTAACCAAAATTCACATTTAGAGAACTTTGCATAAAGCTTGCAATCACGAAGAGTCTGCAATGCCTGTCGTAAGTGATTGACATGGTCCTCCTCTGATCTAGAATAAACTAGAATATCATCTATAAAAACTATCACAAATACATCCAGGAATGGCTTAAACACCCTATTCATCAAATCCATAAAAGCTGCGGGTGCATTTGTTAGCCCAAAT
>NW_025868081.1:0-36800 GCF_002878395.1 Capsicum annuum
TTTAATTTCCAGAGCTATCGCAGATATGATTACTGGTGGAGCATTCATGAGTCTATGCTGGAGAAGTAGCATCAGAGATTTTAGAGCAGATCTCTCTCACTGATCAAGGATGGCATATAGCAGAGGCGAAGAGGGGATTTGGCACTTGTGCCATTGGGGCTTCTAGTGAGCACAGAGTGGTTAGTGATTTTGTGGTGCTAGAGATTGTGAAACTTAGTATTAAGATTAGGCTACTGATGAAGTATTTCGCGATAATGAATTCTAAAAAGGTAAATATAGTTATAGCTCATATGTTAAAGCCTTTAGATGCTATGATTCTGACTTAAAAGATGAGGCAAAGTATTTAGATTGAGAGTTGGTAGGTTTTCAAGCAAAGGGCTAAGTTCTAACCAAGTCACTTAGAACTCTAGGCAAAGGAACTAAGGTTGGAACTAGTAAGGGTATAGGTACAGAGATCAGAGTGGAGAGCGTGATGGTGATTGGAGAAAAAAGATGACTATAAAGAGAAGGGTAGTGCATATGTTCCACTAGAAAATTATGACACTGAGTCGAGGATGGAGGAATGTTGTCCAAGCTAGTAAAGGGTCAGGAAAGTTAGGAAAATTTCCATATAGAGGTTATGGCAGACATATCAGGAATGATTTAGAAGGTAGAGTCACATGCTACTTTGATAAAGCAATTAGAACAACAGTTTAAGCAAATGCTACCTTGAATCATAGAAAGCCAACCACCCTTCCAAGCAATACAGTTTAGAATCCTAAAAATGATTGTCTTTGTCTAGCCATCACCACTCAGAGTGGTAAGATAATTGTTGATTCCCCTTATGCCTACTTTTGATGAGACAATGAATAATAGTACAGTGACTATGGAGACAACTGAACTGTAGTCAGAAAAGGTGATAGTTGTTGATGTTAATGTTAAGAAGGACAAAGGTAATAGAAAGGTCGATGAGCCTATAGTAAAGATAATTCCACGACTCCCCCACCTTTTCCCTATAGGTTGAGAAAGAAGCAAGAGGAAGGAAAATATCAAAAGTTCTTGTCAATGTTGAAGGAATTGTTAGTTATTATTTCTTTTATAGTAGGTTTGGAGAAGATGCCTAGTTACATGAAGTTTATGAAAGACATGGTCACTAAAAAGCAGATAATGAGTTTTAAGCCCATTGATAATGTGTACCATTGTAGCATTATGGCTTTCCAATCATTGGTGGAGAAATAGAAAAACCTAGAGTACTTAATAATCCATGAACTATTGGGTCTTTTAAATTCTCTTGGGCTTTGTATGAATTGAGATCCAGTATCAATATCATGTTATTGGTAGTTTACAAGTAGTTGGGGTTGGACACACCTCACTTGTGCGACTATCTATTGAGGAGCCATCGATTTTAGAATTGAAGAGGCTCCTATAATACTTGTGGTATGCATTCATGAGAGATAACAATACCTTACTAGTGATTATTGCTACAGATTTGGTAGAGACATAGGTTGAAGCATTAATATCAATGTTGCAGAGGTTTAAGAGAGATATTAGATAGACCATAACAGATATTCTAGAGATTCCATCTAGTATTTTGACTCATAAGATATATCTTTAGCTGGATTGCTCTCACGACATTGAGCATCAACTTCGAATAAATCCTTCTTTGAAGGAGGTTGTGAAGAAGGAATTCATCAAATAGTTAGATCCTGGAGTAGTTTACCCCATTATAGACAATAAGTGGGTTAGCCCATTTTAATATGTGATGAAGAAGGGTGGAATCACAGTGGTTCCCAACAAGAAGAATGAACATATACCCATGACACTAGTCACTGGTTAGAGAGTTTGCATTGATTATAGAAAGATGAATACTTGGACCTAGAAGGACCATTTTCCTATGCCATTCATGGATAAGATACTTGATAGACTAGAGACATGGGTGGGTATGGTTTTCTTAATAGGTACTCGAGATATAATCAAATTACTATTGATCCCAATGACCAGGAAAAGATGACTTTTACCTGCCCCTATGGGACTTTTGTGTTCAAGAGAATGCCATTTGGATTATGCAATGCTTCAACCACCATTCAACGATGCATGATGTCTATATTTTTTGACATAGTAGAGGACATAATTGAGGTATTCATGGATGATTTTTCAATCGTTTGGGACTCATTTGATGATTGTTTGACCTATCTGGCCAACACACTACAGTGATATAAAGAGTGTAATTTTGTATTAAATTGGGATAAGTGCGATTTTATGGTAAAATAAGGTATTATTTTTTGGCACAAAATCTCAAAATAGGGTATTAAGGTGGATAGAGAAATAATTGAGGTAATTGAAAAGTTACTAATGAGTGGTAAATTTACCACTTATATATATCCAAATTTATGCACAATAGTGTGATTAAATCGTGTAAATGAGGCATATTTTCTATTTGAATGCACTAATTCCCATTGTTTGCATGTTTATAGGTAGATGAAGAAAAATAAGTGAAATGATTTGAAAAGATACCAAGACAAGAAAATTTAGTGCAAAAGATGGAAAATCAGCCGCAATAACTGACCTTTAGTTACTGCGATCATGGTCCGAGGGTTGTAATTGCGACAAGGTAGAAATAGTCAAATCATGATGGGCTCACCGCAATCGTGACCGAAATCATAAAAGCCCTAATCACGATAAAAGACTAGAGATCACTATGGAATTGAAAATAGCCTAAGGGTAGATATGTAATTTCTCACAGCTTGTTCCAATTCTCAATAGGGTGAAAACCCTTTCACTTTTGGGGAGAGGGGGAACTAAAATTCCAATTTTAGATTGTAAAACCCTATTAAATTAGGAAACATTATTGTATTTAATTTTTCAATGATTTTAAGTGTATTTGAAGTTAGACTTGAGAATATTCTTTCTTTGCCTCATTAATGGAAGAATAATTTTTCTATATTTCTTTTCTCAAAATTCATGAGTAGTTAAATATGTATATTGAGTGTATGTTCAAATAGGATGCAAATGTGTGCGGGTCTTTATTGTTAGTGTAGATTCTTGGCTAATGATTTTGGGATTCACTAATACTTGCTTGTTGAATTGGAATTTATGGGTGAAAGTTACAACTTTGCAAAATCCCACATCATCCTTGAAAGAGGGAAGTAGGTATGCTTTTAGATCCCATATAATCCTTGAATGAGGGATATGGGTAACAAGTATTGATGAACAATAACTAGATGTTAGCTTGTTCTTTTACGTTGTCTTAGAAAATAAGGATGGCTTGTGGATTTTATATGTCTTGGGCATCTTCCTAGAAATAGGGATGCCCAATTGAGGTTTTGGGTTGATTTTTTTACCACACCTATGAGGTGTCTGAAAGGATACATGGGTGGTACTTTGGTGTTTGGTTGAAAAACTAACATCAAAACCCCTACCCTAGCCTACCTATATAGTCATTAACTAGAGTTTGTATTTGATTTTCATGTACACATGCACTATTTGCCCCTAAGAAGATATAATCCCAAGACTATTCTCCCATTAAAAGTTAATCTACAGTTGTCGCTCTCAAGTAGTATTTTAAGTAAATTTGGTTCAAAAAACATTCAAAATTTTATTCCTCAAATATTTGTATTACATATGTGAATTTAGCAAGCAACTTTTAATTCAAACCCACTCAATCACCACTCACATTGTTCCTCGTGGATTTGACCCAAACTCAAATTTAGGTTATTATATTAGAAAATGATATTCCTATAGAAAATTATGTTTAGGTGATCGTGATCAAAATGGCGCCGTTTCCGGGGAATAATTTAGCGTATTGAGTTAGTTTGAAATTTTAGTTTACTTGTTTGAATTCAAACTTGTAAATATTTGTTTGTAATTTTCTGTGTTTCTTATGATAGATTGATTTTTATTTTTGTGTATTTGGCACTATAGCATTGTGGAATGAATATAAGTTTGGTGGTTGCAAATCTTATCTTGAGAATCCATGTCCAAATTGTGGTAGACCCCCCTCTTGGAAAAATTTTAAATATGGTCCCCAAAAGAGATATGTACACCAGCTCGATACTATTTTGAGTATAATTGTTCTTTATGTGGTGGTCAAGATGGATATTGGAGTGATTATCTAAAAGCCCCCTTCCCCATTTATACTAACAATATGCTAGTTCTTCTTATGAGTTGATAGGTCTCATGATTTGATAAAGGAAGAACAACGTGCCAAGTACGATAGTGTTAAATCAATGCTTCTAACTATCCTAGATCTGGTGACTACACCCGAGGAGGACATATATCTCTTGCATCAATTCATAGTGGTATTTAGAAGGTAAAGTAAAAAAAAAGAAGAATTGGGCGAGGAGGCTGAACTTTCAAGTACTATGAATATGCCCACTATTAAAAATGAGGATGATAAATAAAAGATATCAAGCCACGTGGTTGATGGTGAACTTGATGTTGAAAAATTCTTTGTGATTTTCCAAACAATAGAAGAAAAAATAAAGAAGGATTCCAACATCGAGGAAATGGTACTAGAGATGAAAAAAGAAGCCAAGCAAAATCCTTGGTGAAGGCTCTAATTCATTTAAAAGAGAGAATTTCAAGAAGAATACAACTTCAAAATTGGAAAGACGACCTTATTCCAACCATTTTTTGACATTATGCTTGGTGAATGTGATGAGAGTTGGACCATCCGAGTAAATTATGAACTTTGGAGAGGAGAAACAAAATCCTCATATTTTGGAGTATGCCGTTCCAAAAGGTCAAATGATGCTCCTCACTTGAAGGCTAAGAGGTTCATAATCCATGGGTTAACTAGGGGTCTATTGATGTTCATCCCAATACCCAACGATTCTACTGAGATGTTTGATATGAAATTGGGTAAGAGGTTCAAGTCTTCAAAGTGGCGAGATAGAAGTAGTATCGTTGTACTCCCACTTTTGCTTAGTCCCTATAGTATTGATCAAAAGTAAGGCCGATAATTCAAATCTACTAAAGGAAAACCTAAATGACTATCAAAAGACGTCGTTCCACAATATTAAATAAGGCGCTGGATGGAGGCAACTCATCACGCTATGAAAGTGACTCATATCCTTTGTTTTAATTTTTAGAGTAGATTATATT
Organism: Capsicum annuum; assembly: GCF_002878395.1. NCBI lineage: Eukaryota > Viridiplantae > Streptophyta > Magnoliopsida > Solanales > Solanaceae > Capsicum > Capsicum annuum. The sequence continues at coordinate 5,083 of NW_025868081.1, forward strand.
TATTGTGATTGATCAATGAAAATTAGGTGCCAAAGAAGTTCCATTTTAATGATGTTGAGTAATGGTAATTGTGATAAAATTGAGTTGGGGGTGATGTAGTTCAATGAGAGCAAGAGCATTAACTGCTCCAAATTGTTATGATAGTGATAGCATGAGGTCCGTGATCGTGATCATGTGGGATTGAGAATCCTGGCCTGTTGCTCGCGATCGCGGTTAGATCAATTTTAAAGAAGAACCGTTTATTTACCCAAACACAATTTCATTCGCATCTCTTCTAAAAATACTAAAAATTCTAAAATGATTTTGCTTTTTTATGGGTATCCCAAGTGCATAATCATCATCCCCTAAATTCTCATCTCGGTATGTGCTTCAAATTACCTTTTTTGTGCTAATGTGTAGGTCGTAGAACTCATGCATTATGATTGGCCTAAAATTATAATTTGCATGCTAAATCTTTGTTCAATTATGTTTGTGTTGTGTGATTGACTGCTAATTTTTATGCATGCACTAATGGGGATGTCATGAGTACCCTAATTGTTCAAATAGATAAGAATAACATGCGCACACCAAGTGTTTGATTAAATTCCTAAACAAATTACTTACTTGTTTTTACATGTTCTAAGGGCATGATTGAGTATTTAGGGAATATGTTTCATGCTCTTAATGTAAATTGTTAATTTGGAACATAACTGGGTATTGAAATTTGTAGTTTTAGGTTTTAAGCATTTTGATTAGACATGCCTCAGTTACAATGATCGCAGTCATGTGGACGTAATCATGTTACCACGATCAGAAGCATGTTCTCACAACTGCGATACCTGAGAGCATGACTCTAATAGATCTCATGAATCGTGATCCAAGGAGATCGCGATCGCGATAATTGAGACGAGTCTTATAGACTGGTCCAAATCTCAAACTTTAAATTTTTAATCCTACACATGTCCTATACGCCTTTCCTTTAGTTCAATCCAGTTAAATAACACATGTTTTCACATTGACCTTATACGTTTATGCTTTGTATCTGGATCCTAGGTACCAAATTATAGGCTATGATGCTAACCACTTCATGGACTTGAAATATGAAACAAAATATTTTAAGGAACTCATGAGAAAGAAGCTACCACTAGAGAGGAGGATCTCACTAGATAAGGTATGTAAAAAACTCTTGACTTTCTCTGAGAAGCTAAAGGCCACAAGATGGATATGCTTTTCCCTAGAACTATGCCAGGTAAATGAGCTATAGGTGAGGGAAATCAGGGGAAAAGAAGTTTGTTTCGTAGCTGAGTGGGTTAATGGATTTTATAGTTAGAAAATATTGATATGAGGGACTACAAGACCAAGGATTGTGCTCCTAGGACATGGCTGGTTGAGCATGTATACCCGGGGAGAGAGGTCCCATGGGCTACCACTAAGACTGGGATACTGATGAGTGACTTAACTGCTAAAGCGAGGATCTGGTTGACCAAGCAAGGATCTGGTTGACCATTATTTTCTTTAGGGTCTCCCCCACCACTAACTTAAAAAATATCACAACTATGCGTGCGAAGATGGTGGCCTGCCTTTTGGACAATATTTCTTTGAGTGTTTGCCGATTTGTGCTCATGGAGATTCGGCACTATTGAAATAAAGAGGGGCCCATGATTTTATGTTCTTCATTGATCATGGAGTTATGTAGGCGAGTTGGGGTTGATGAGTTCCCAGAATATTATTAGGTCTCTTTTATGATCACCATTTACCCACTGAAGATCCAAGGAGAGGGAGCTCTTGGAAAGAGCAAAAAGAGGAAGGTTAACTTGGAGAGGTCAGGAGTGGATGATGTAGATTCATACATTCCATTCACAGTAGGGTTGATTGATGAGATCTTCATTGAGATGAGAGTAATCAAAAAGCTAGTGTCAAGCTCCCACATGGGTTGGGAGAGTCGTCAACCACCCATCATTCCAATGTTTTTCGGTCAGACTATGAAGAGTACTTGGAGAACCGAAAGAAGCAGGGGGCTACTATTTCTTTGTTTGAGAGGGCCTACTCTTCTTTAGAACATTCAAATAGGAATCTCAAGGATTCTACAAGAATGTGAAGAATATGGAGAAGAAGAGAGATAAATTCTTCATGAAGGTGCAGAAAGAGGTTAAGGGACTTTAGAAGGTCCTAAAACCCAAACACAAACTTCCATCTTCTAGAGATAATAGTGATGGTAAGTTCCCAGTTAGATGGTCAGATTCAAATGATGTTGGAGGTGATGCAGAGATCGAGGGAGATGACAATCCTTGATTCGATTATAGAGAGCACCCTTTACTCTTTTATGCTTTCTTAATTAGACAGTGGGGTCACTTCAAGCTTTTTGTTGAGGTGCTCATATCGGTGTTTCTTTTATTTTCCTTAGTTTGTATGATTGAGATATTTCCTTGGATATTTTTATTTTGTTTTTAAATGATTTGATGATTACATTTTTATTTTTGGTTGTAATAATCGGGCATTTCGATGGTGCCTATATTTGATGGATTGGTTTTCCTATTTTTACTTTCTAGTTTGCATTCTTAGATTTTTATTTTTTAATCTTATTTATGATGATGTTGGATGAGACTTTCCTTATGATAGATTGAGTGACGACATTCTTAAGGAAAAATCATAGTGATTAGGTTTTGATCCATAGATGTAGGGGAAGTCTAAGTACCCATAGCATTGGAGTTTTGGGACAACTCATATATCTATGGTCAAGTCTGAGTACCCATATGGTTTTCCCTCATGAGAGCCTAAATATGAGATAATGGCTTGGGTTAGTGCCATCAATAGCAAATTTTACGTGGTACAAATGCGAAGGAAACACCCCTCTTCATCTAATTTTTTTTTGAAAATCAAGGGTATGGACGCGAACCATATTGCATCAATAGTTCACTTTTTTTTGTGCCTCTAAATTCCTTAGTTGGTAGCATTTGGTAAATACTTCCTTTTATCTCTAGTAGGAAATGTAATGGGGCCTCCTTGAATAGTTTGCATGTCATTTGCAGTGAGCCTAGTTATTTAACTCATATACTTGCTTGTATTATCTAGAACTTGCCCCATAAGTATCTCAAGGATAATAGTGATTATGGTTGGTTGGTGAAATTAACTTTGACTTTCTTTTGGGAGCACAGGAACCTACTTTAACCTAAATAGCATAGCCGTTCATGGAACAGTACCCTTAGTTACCCATTTTAAGCCTTCAAGCCTTTCTTTGGAAACCAAATTATATGGCTTGAACCATTTGAAGTTTACCCATTTTTTGAACCCTTCCCTCCTTGAACTTAAAAATGCAACTTGAGGCCAAAAGCCTAAGTTAGGGGTGGTAAGTTTTGGAAGTGGTGACCTTGGGCCATGGTAGTGTATGTAGATTCTGAAAAGGTAAACAAAGAGAGAAAGTGAAAAAGTGAAAAATAAAGGAATCATCAAAATAAGGAAAGCATAGATTGCACAAAAGAAATAATTGAGAAGAAAATGCTTTCAATATGATGGGTAAATCAAGGTAGTGAAAGTAGGCATGTGTGAAGTTGGAAACAAATGAAGTGGCCCATGACCCAAAGTTTGATTGAATAGTGTGATGTAGATGTTCAAGGATGGTGTAGTCACTTTATTGTTAAATGATACCATAAACATTCCCCGTGCCTACATTACAAGCTTGGAAAAGTCCTTCGAGATCACCAATCAAGTGTATTCATAGTAGTGGCGACTGAAAATAAAGGTAAGCATATAGTATGATACTTGTTTGCATTAAGATATTCTTTATGAGAGTGAGTGTTTGATCTTAAATCCCTTGTTAGAGGATTTAGTGTGTGGGAATTTTCTTTTGTGAGGAAGCATGTAACCTAATCGAGGTGGGTAAAATTGTCATCTTCCGAAAATAAGAAAAAGGCATATAATTGAGTCGCTATCGAAGGAGAGTCACTTTTGGAGAGTTGGTGATTGTTGCATTGTCGTTCTGTAAAGTCTTTTGCATCATTAAAATTGTACTTAATGTTGAGGGGAGTTGTGAGAATAGCTTACCCATGCTTGAAAGCTACTCGTTGGTGCTAATCAAGTTTGAAGTAATTGTGATTATTTAGTCATATAAATGGTCTTAAAATTACGTAGTCTCATTCAGTATAAAGTAGTGCTTCTTGAAAACAAACAATGGTTTAAGTTGGGTGTGTTGACGAGTGATAAATTTACCACTCATATACATCCAAATTTATGTACACTACTGTGATTAAATCGTGTAAATGAGGTGACATTTCCATTTGAATGCACTAATTCCCATGGTTTGCAGGTTTACAAGTAAATAAATAAAAATAAGTGAAGTAAGATGAAAAGAGACCAAAAAGGGAAAAGTTAATGCAAAAGATGGAAAATTAGGAGAAAGAATGGACCCTCAGTTACCACAATCGTTGTCTGAGGGTCATGATCACGACAAGGCAAAAATAGTCAAAGTCGCAGCCATGATGGGCTTACCGCGATCACGATTAAGAACTGGCGATTACAATGGTGAGGAAAATAGCCTAGGGGCAGCTATGTAATTCATCACAACTTGTTCCAATTCTCTATAGGATGAAAATCCTTTCACTTTTGGGAAGAGAGGGAACTAGGATTTATGTTTTGGATTGTACAAACCCTACTAAATTGGGAAATATTATTATAGCTAATTTTCTAAGGATTTTAAGTATAATTGGAGTTAGATTTTAGAATATTCTTGCTGTGCCTCTTCAATGGAAGCATTGAATGACAATTTTTGTATATTTCTTTTCTCAAAATTCATGAGTAGCTAAATATCTATCTTGGGGTTGTGTTGAAATAGGATGAAAATGTGTGTGGGTCTTGATTTTTAGAGTAGATTCTTGGTTAATGATGTTGGGTTTCAATAATACTTGTTTGCTGAATTAGAATTTATGGGTGAAAGTCCTAAATTCAAAAACTTCCACATCATCCCCGAAAGGGGGATGCGGGTATGATTTTAGATCCCATAACATCTTTGAAAGAGGGATATGGGTAACAAGTATTCGTTAATAATGATTAGATGTTAGTTTGTTCCTTTATGTTATCTTAGAAAATAAGGATGGATTGTGGATTTTCTATGTCTTGGACATCTTCCTAGAAATAGAGATGCCCAATTGAGGTTTTGGGTTAATTTGCTTGCCACCCCCATGAGGTGTCCGAAATGATCCATGGGTGGTACTTTGATGTTTGGTTAAAATACTAACATCAAAACCCCTAACCTACTCTACCCATATAGTCATTAACTAGAGTTTTCATTTAATTCTCAAGTACTCATGCACTATTTTCCCCTAGGAAGATATAATCCCAAGACTATTCTCCTATTGAAAGTTAATTTACAAATATCTTTCTTAAGTAATATTTCAAGTAAATTTAGTTCAGACAACATTATATCGTTTAACCGCTAAATATTTGTATCCCATGTGTGAATTTAGCCCATGACTTTTAATTCATAATTACTTGATCACCACTCAAATTGTTCCTCGTGGATTCGTACCCAACTCAAAGTTGGGTTATTATATTTTACAATGATCTTCCTACACCAAAACTTTGGTATAGATGAGCGTGATTAGTTACTAATACCAGTCTCAGTTAAAGGTATACGAAGCTTTTTGGGCCATGCCGGATTTTATAGGAGGTTCATCAAAGGCTTCTAAAAAATTGCAAATCCTCTAATCAATATCTTAGAGAAGGAGGTAAAATTTGTATTTGATGATACCTATTTCAAGGCTTTTGCATACCTTCAGATCAGTTGATCTCAACTCCTATCATTATGTTCCCTACATGGTCTTTATCGTTTAAGGTTATGTGCGATGCTAGAAGAGTGGAATTGGGTGTGTTCCTAGGCTAAATATGAGAGAAGATCCTTCATCCAATATATTATGCCAATAAGGAATTAAACCCCACCAAGAAGAATGATACAGTTACTGAGAAAGAATTATTTGCGGTGTGTTTTTCATTCGAGAAATTTTGGTCCTATTTGATAGGGACCAAAGTCATAGTGCATACAGATCATTGTAATGACCTAAACCAGGGCCTGGCTGTGAAGGGTATCTCATGTCCCACATGGAATAGATATCACCCCTTGCACATAACCAACCCAAGCATAGCACATCCCAAAGTAGGATGAATTCTAAACATATAACAAGATAAAGTACAATAAACTTAAGAAAAATTTTAACGCATATCCATAACCAACCACCGACAATCGGCCAAACTATGGACCAACACCGCCCAATAACCACAGTAGTCCAAACCAATCCTTCTAATAAGAATGAAAACTGAAAATCAATAAAGTGTCGAGTAATGCCCCCGACTATAGCTAAAATAAGTCTGAATAGTCTGAGAAGTAAAAAAACAAAACATAAAATGTAGACTTTCTATACATGGAAGCTAAACACTTCAATGTTAATGCATGAGCTGATCCTGGATCATAATAACAAAGCAGGAGGAGTAAAAGTATGACCAGTTCCTGCATAACATGGAGACAACATCTAAAGATGGTTAGCGGGGTGAATGCTAACATGTAACTCAGAGATAAGGATAACATAAATGTCATGATCGTCAGTTTAATATTATTCAAAACCAACGTATATAATCATATGCATATACATATATGCTTCTCATGCCAAGATAGGGAACAAGGATTAACATACACTTAAAACTTTAGCCTTGAATGTGTAGCTCAATGGTCATATAAAAGTAACCACGGGCTATACCGGCCCAGCTCTTATCCCTTGGTTGGTCCCTAATGTGTGTAGCCATACAAACCAAAGAATAATCCCATATATGTTCACCTGGGGGACTTGAACCTCCAAAAATATTCTAAGGTAACTTAAGCACCCAATCATGTAATAATTTATAGGAGAATCAAAACTCTCTAATCATGAAATAATAATGAGGAGGACTCAAATCTCCCTGGTCACCTTGACCTTCGCATCGGCAAACTCAGTTTCCAGTTTTGGTCACCCAGATATCCACTTTCACGACTCAACTATGTAACCCTTATTAGATACCAACTAAAATATTTATAACATAATCCCATTCATGAACCACATTTAACATCAAGTTATACATTAGTTGTATCATTATACCAACTACACTTTCAAGGTAACAATAACATGCCAAAACAGTTTTCTATTAACTAGGGAAAAATAACTCCCTTTGTTCATTAATACAAGGTGGGGGACACCAACCCCTTTTGGTTATTAAGTCATTCATTTTATGGGTTGGTTGCACTCTTGTTACATGACCTTGGATTTTTCGACCTGTAGGGTTATCTTTAGGTTCTCTAGTGAACTGTTTATGAAGTGGGAGGATCTTTTTTTATCTCCTATGGGGAGGTTTATTTCTTATCTTAGAGCTCGGAGGTTAATCTCTAAAGGTTGTCTTTATCACTTGGTCTGGGTTAAAGATTCTAACTTAGAATGTTCTTCTTTCCTGTTAGTTCTAGAGGTTAATAAGTTACCCAAGGTCTTTTCGAATGATTTTCTTGGTGGTTCCTTTAGACAGGGAAATAAAGTTTGGTGTTGATCTAATTCTGAATACTCTTCCAATTTCTATTCCTCCAAATAAAATAGCTCCGACTAAGTTGAGGGAACTCAATGAGAAATTTAAGGATCTTCTAGATAAGGGGTTTATTCCCCTTAGTATATCTCCTTTGGGTGTACCGGTGTTGTTTGTGAGCAAGAAGAATAGTTCCCTTTGGATGTGAGTTGACTATAGGCAGTTGAATAAGGTGATAGTCAAGAACAAGTATCCTTTTACAAGGATAGAAGATTTATTTGACCAGTTGCAAGGTGTCAAGTTCTTTTTTAAGATAGATATTCTTCCTGGGTACCATCAGTTAAAGATTAAGGAGGAGGATATCCCTAAGATGGCTTTTCATACTCGGTATGGGAACTTTGAGTTTTTGGTGATGCATTTAGGTTGACTAATGCTATGGAGGTGTTTATGGATCTGATGAATAGAGTTTTTTTTGCCATTATTTGGATGTCTTCGTTATTGTGTTCATTAATGACATTCTGGTTTATTAAAAGAGTAAGGTGGATCAGGCTAATCACCTCTGTATAGTATTGCAAACCCTAAAGGAACAATAGTTGTATGCTAAGTTCTCCAAGTGTGAGTTTTGGTTTAATACTGTAACTTTCTTCGATCATATTATTTCTAGTGAAGGGATCATGGTGGATCCACAAAAGGTTGTTGTGCTGAAGAGGTGGCCTAGACCTAAGACTCCATCCAATATTTGGAGTTTCTTGGGTTTAGCTGGGTATTATAGGCAGTTTGAGCAAAGCTATTTATTGATTGATGCTCCTTTGGCTAAGTTAACTTAGAAGAAGCTTAAGTTTTATTTGGTCAAATGCTTGTGAGGGGAGTTTTGAAAGTTAAAGGATAAGTTAACTTTGGCTCTAATTTGACTTTGTCGGAAGGTAATGATGGGTCCATGGTTTATTGTGATGCATCTCGGATAGGGCTTGGTTGTGTGTTGATGAAACATGGGAAGGTGATTGCCTATGCTTCTAGGCAGTTAAAGGTACATGAGAGGAATTATCCTACTCATGATTTGAATATATTGAAGATTGTGTTTTCTTTGAAAATATGGTGGCATTATTTGTATGGTGTGCACATGGACATCTTTTCTTATCATAAGAGTCTACAATATATGTTTACCCAGAAAGAGCTTAATCTCAAGTAGAGAAAATGGCTTGAGCTTCTCAAAGATTATGATATGAGTCTTTGCTATCACCCAAGTAAGGCTAATATGGTTGCTGATGCTCTTAGTAAGTTATCCATAAGGACTTTGGCTCATGTGGAGGCAAGGAAGTGGGAATTGGTGAAGGATATTTACCGCTTGTCTAATCTTGGAGTTTGCCTCTTGGATTCAATGGATGATTATGTGGTGGTGCAAGATATGGTTCGATCATCTCTTGGTTCAGAGATTAAGGAGAAGCAAATGCTAGATCCCATCTTGATGAAAATCAAGAGTGACGTTGGAAGGCAAAAGGTAGTGATGTTTGATATAGGTTGTGATGGTACTTTACAGTACCAAGGGAGGTTGTGTGTTCCTGATGTCGATGGGTTGCAACAAATGATTTTGGCTGAGGCGCATGAGTTGTGCTATGTTGTTCTTCCCAACCTGACTAAGACGTATCACTATCTCAAGGAGATCTATTGGTGGAATGGTATAAAGAAAGATGTAGCTTATTTTGTGGCCAAGTACATGATGTATCAACGGGTTAAAGTTAAGTACATGAGGCCAAGAGGGTTGTATCAAGAAATTGATTTCCTAAATGGAAGTGGGAAGTGATCAATATGGACTTTATTAGCGGTCTTCCTCCATCTAGGAATTAATATGATTTTATTTAGGTCATTGTGGATACGATGACTAAGTCTGTGCAATTTTTACTAGTGCAGACTACCTTCTCGGTAGATGATTATGCTAAGCTATATCTTCAAGAGATTGTAAAGCTACATGGGGTGTCTGATTTGATTATTTTTTACTATGGCACACAATTTATATCTCACTTCTTATGGTCTTTTTAGAGAGAGTCGTGGATTAATGTGAGTCTGAGTGCTGATTTCCATCCATAGATAGATGGGCAAGCAGAGAGAACTATTTAGATATTAAAGGATATGCTTCAGGCTTATGTGATTGATTATGGTAGCAATTGGGTTGAGCATCTACCTTTGGGGGAGTTTGCTTACCACAATAGTTATTACTCTATTATTGGTATGGCCATTCTGAGGCATTGTATGGTAGAAGTTTTTGATCTCATATTAGTTGGTTTAAGCTTGGTGAGGTAGACATGTTTGGTCCAGATTTGGTCTACGAGGATATGGAGAAGGTGAAGGTAATTCTAGATAGGCTTAAAGCTGCCCAATGTAGCCAAAATTCCTATGCAGATGTTAGGCATAGAGACTTGGAATTTGAGGTTGGGGATAAGGTTTTCCTCAAGGTATCTCCCATGAAGGGAGTAGTGCGGTTTGGCAAGAAGGAAAAGCTCAGTCCTCGGTATGTGGGTCCTTATGAAATTTTGCAGAAAGTTTGTGATATTGCTTATGAGATGGACTTGCCTTCTATCTTGAGCTTGGTTCATCTGTTCTTTCATGTTTCCATATTGAGAAAGTGTATTGGTGATCTTTCTTTGTTTTTTCCTTTGGAAGGATTGGGTCTAATGGATTCTTTGTCTTATGAAGAAGTCTCAATTGAGATCTTCGATAGGCAGGTTTATTGGTTGTAGATCAAGGATGTATCTTCGGTTAAGTTTCATTGGCAGAACCATAGGGTTGAAAAAGCTCCATAGGAAGCGTAATAGGACATGAAGTCTAAATATTTGCATTTGTTTTCTGCTCTTGGGATTCGTGCACATGGTATATGTCCTTAACGCATCTTTACTTTTAGAGTTTGGGAAAGGAAATATTAATATCTTTGCCTCTTTATTTTTGAACTTTTTTAAAGATTAGGAATATATATGACAATGCAAATAACTCTTGCATGTTGTTACCCTAATTTTTCTGTCATTCGGGGATGATTATTCATACCGGGGGGGGGGGGGGCTGAAATACCCTAGTTTTTAGACCTTAGAAAATATCCTGGAGTTTTGATATCTGGACACAATACTACTCATGGGTATGAGCCATATGTTGGGTTATGGATGCTATGGTCCAATTGTATGCTGACCAGTGTTGGCTGGTGAGATGTATTTTTGTTACTAGAATGGATACGAATTAGGGGTATGAGTCGTATTGGTGGTTATTGATTGTTTGGTTCCTTAACTTAATCTTAGACTTTGTTACTTAGGTTGTATCTGAGTACGAGTGGATCACCATGAACCGTAAGACAGGGTACGAGTCGTACCCAAGACTCATATGGTGGACAACATCTAATTCTTCCTTAGGTGTAAATTTTCTAGGGGTACAGATGAAGGGTATAGATTTTATGCTATCAATACGACACTGTGTTTGATCCAAGGGTAGAGGCCAGGAAATGAGTTGAGGATACTAATCATATTGGAGGGTACGGCTCGTGTGTGTCTGTCGTATCCCTGTGAGGGGATTTGGGTGCAACATAAGTGGGGGTATTCTGGATATTTCCCCACTTATCCTAATAGGGTCCCTCGACTTATAAGCTACTTTTGAGGTTATTTTCCCTATTATTCCATTCATTAACACATAAAAACTTCTCTAAAACATTCCATATTTCTCTCATGAGCTTTTGGGCAAAGGAAGCTGGGGTTTCAACTAAAGGATCAATTTGTGGATTATCCTGGTGATTTATTTCTGTCATCATCTTTGTTTAAGGCATGTTCTCTTCCCTAATTGTTAATTCTAACTAAAGGCATGGTTTTATGAATGTTTTCATTATTTCATTGATTGTATGTTTTAGTTTTTAATATGATTTTATGGTTTTGCTATTAAATGGTTGGTTATGGTTTTCCATGGTTTTAATTATGCGTTAATATACATTAATGGTGGTTTTGGATAATTGGATTGAATGGGAATGGTTTAATGGTATTTGAAGTTTGTTTTGGTCATATTATGCCCTCAATGTGTGTAACATAGTGCTTATAAAGATATGTTTGTTGCATTGACTACTCTTAATGTAACTCTTGCATGTTTTAAAACACCAAAAAAGAATTATGCATTGTTTAAATGACTTAGAATGGTAAGTGCCTAATGGTTATGCTTGAGGGGAACATGGGATTCGCTAAGTGTTTTAATATGGTGTATGGAAGGGCACTTGAAAGTCCCTAAAACCTATAAATGGTTGGCTATGGATGATACTTGCAAGAAAATGTTGGTATGACGTTACCAATATTAATGGCCTTCATTAATAAATGGATAATGGCTTGGTTATTTTGAAATTTATTCTAATTAGGTAATAATGGCGGGAGGTTTTTCTATACCGTGGAAGGTAGAGGTCCTGGGGGGACTAAAATTGGAAACTCATATTTGTCGATATGAGATTGGTCTTGGTGACCGTGTGCATGATGTCACACTATATTTAGGGGATGTACTAGTCATCCCAAGGGACCTTTCAGCAGGGGAGATAAGCTCATATAGCCCATGGTTGGTTTAGGACGGGAAGGATACACAACCCAGGTAAAGGTTTTAAAGCCATGCTAAACCCGATCCCTTTTCTCCATATGGTTATATATATATGTACGATTGTGTGCATCTGGATGGTTTTTCTTGGTTTTAAAAATGGTATTATCTTATCCTTACCTTGAGATCATATTAGCAGTGTCTCTCTAACCCCATCTACTGGCGGTTGTATACCCACACTATGTAGGAATTGGCCGTTCTACTCCTCTTACATAGTGATTGACTCAGGGACACTATTTTAAATGGTGTGGTGAGCTTCCGTCCTTTCAGAAGGCTCCATTTCATGTTATGATATTTGTAGGCATTTTGGTTTTATTTTGGATATTTGTCTTGGCTATGGTTGGGGGCATGTCCCACCAGATTTTATTACTCTTTTTGTTAGAGGCTTTGTGGTAATTCTATGGGTTGGAATGGGAGGGATCGATATAGGTGTCAACCTTGGCATTGGAATAAGCTGAAGGGTTGACATCATTGGATGGTATTGTTGGTTGTTCCATTCTATTTTGTTTTGGGATTAATTATATTATGTTTTGGAACATCCTTTATTATGACCTGGTTTATGGACCTTGTTTTGGTATGGTTGGGTTATTGGTATAGGATGGTTGGACTCGGTTGGGTCGGTCACGGTTGTGATATATTCCCAAAGTCTTTATGTTATCTGTTACACTATTTTAGTACATGCTCAGAATTCAGCCAGCTCAGGGTAGGCGTCTAGAGGTTGGCTTGGGTAACGGGGGTGGTCTCCGGTCCTGGACAAACTTTGGACCTCCATTACACCAAGGCCTCAGGGCGGGTCATATCAGTCTACCTAAGTGCAAGTTATGCATGGGTGCATGATAATTTAATGTACATTCTAGTTATCAATTATGTGATAGGCTAAGTCGAAGGTCCTTGAGTCTTGTTTGTCAACAAACCCTCTAGAATATCACTCGTTGGTCCTTTCGGGTATCTATCAATTGTGCCAATTACAATCACCTATTGCCTTAATTGGGCATCACTATTTCTAGGAAGATGCCCAAGATATAGTCAACTTCCTAATCACCCTTATGTCTAAGATAGTGAAAATTCACAAACTATATCCATCAATTGTCCCCTATTGCTTTGTCATCCATATCCCTCTTTCAAGGATTATACAGGTTCCAACAATTCACCCAAGCCCCTTTTCCAAGGATGGTGTGAGCTTTCAAGAATTTGGAATTTTCACCCACAAATACATCACAACCCAAACATAATTGCAACTTAGTTCAACATAATCCAAGAAAATGAAAGTTTAGCTACTCATGAAGAAAAGAGAGAGAAATATACCATAAGCATTATTCAAAGTGTCCATTCTTCAATTACACTAAATTCAAAGTCTCCCCAAATCAAAATACAATTGTTGCTTTTCAAAGGAATTGGATATAGCTGAATGAAATTACAAAACTGACCCTAGTCACATTCCCGCATAGACACAATTGCTGAAGCTTGCACATGATTACGGCTACTGCAACCGTGGTTAGGACACCGCGATCATGATACTTTGACCTGGCTTGACTGGCTGAGATTGCAGCCCACATAGCACGATCGCGGTAATTGAGGCTGGTTTCTGCTTTAGGTCTTCACGTTGCACTTCTTTTCTCCTTTTTGATCCTTTTTAGCTCGCATCTGCATCTTTCCTTCTCCGAACCTGTATGCCTGCAAAATGTGGAAATTATTGCATTCAATCACAATATTGTCTCATTTATACATTCAAATCATAGTAGTGTGCACGAATCTTGAGTGCAAATGAGTGGTAAATTTACCACTCATCAATCATCTCTATAATCTGTGGGGCTCTACTAGACATTTTCTCTTGTGCCAATAATATAGGAAAACCTAGGTTTTGATACTAATTTGTCATGACTCTGTTTGTTAGTCATGATGGCACTTAGTTTATCCTGCCAGTAGATAAGCCAAACTGGTGCCTGGAGCTATGAGAAATGGGCTAATTTGGTGGAAAATGGCCTAAAGGCCTGAAAATTAACAATTAAAGGCTTATAATAACAATAATAATAATAACAGTGTAATAGATAGATGACTGATCAACAATCATCCAACAACCTAGTAGTGTTGGTACAAGAGCTACTACAAATGAAGCATAAATACTGAAATAGTCAAACTTGAGAATGAAATACTAGACATAGAATATAGAAGGAAAAATGGTAACTCCGACTCCAAGAGCTCACCCAATATCTGAAATCAACTTAGCAGAAATGTCATATCAGCAACGGCCACTGTTACTCAAATTTTCACTCAAAAGGTGCAAAAGTGTAGTATGAGTACCAAAATCATGGGTGCTCAGTAGGCATCATAGGCCGACTAAGCTAAATCGTAATATAAATATGATATGATACAAGATAAAATAAGCTAAGTCAAGGTAATAAGGAAAACCTGAAATTAAGATCTAGCACTGTTGTGCATAAATAAATAAATAAATCTTGAGTAGCAACGTAAAGACCACACAATTAAAGCTACAAAATTGGACCCAACAAGCTAATAAGCACAGAAAAGTAAATAATCCAATGTTCAATGCCGGACTCAAATCAGACTAAGAACATCATCATCATAGCATCCTCAATAATATCAACATCGTAACATTATTACTGGACTTATACTGGTACTCATATTATCAATACTATATCAATTGTCGAACTTGAACTAGAACTCTTATCATCAATACCACATCAATTGATGATCTTGAATCGGAACTCATATTACAAATACCATATTTATTGTTAGAGTTGAACCGAAACTCATATTATCAATACTATATCAATTGACGGACTTAAACCAAAATTTATATCAATAAACTGTGTCAATGAACCATACCAAACCATATCAATAACTAGATAAATAATAATATACCAATAAACATATAAATAACTTTATGAATAAATCATACCAATAAACCATATCAATAACTATATAAGCAAATCATACCAATAAACCATATCAATATATCATATCCATATACCACCAAGTTTTACTCGGGATTAGGAACAACTCCGAAAAACTAAACTAGCATAATTATTAAGTATTCAATTTCCTCCAAGTCTAAAAATAATCATTAATAAGGGTATAGCATGGATAAAAAATTCTATAGAAGTTAACATAAGTCATGGCCTAAGTGTGTCGAAAAGTCCCACTTCTAATCCCTGAAAACCAGTTTTAGGAAAATTTTACGCCGGACTAGGCTAAGATATCTAATTAATTTCTAGATGTCAAATTAGGAATAATTAGCACATGATAGAAATTCTACCTAAAACGTGAGACACTAAGTCAATTCCACCTAGATTAGGATTTCAATATAGCCTAAATAGTCCAAATAATACTAGGCATACCAATCATGTTTCCAATACCTAAATACCACACATATCTATCATAATATCGTAAATATACTATGAGTAAGCTTAATTTATTAAGAAGGTAAACCTATCCTACCTGGATGCTAAAATAAAGCCTAAAAAATCTGCTAAACCACTGATTTCCCTTTTTGAGAAGCTTTCGCAGGATGCCACATTATAAAAATCACAATCTAATAATCAAAACAAAAAAAATGATACCCTTATTTCACTATTATGATTTGGTTCTAAAATTATGTGAAATTCCCATGGGAGGACTTTTGTAGAATTTTACTTTCAAAACCAACATAACGTTCATCTATGCTCAAGGAACATTTCACCTAAAAAATAGATTAATTTAGAGATCTAATGGTATTACAATGAAGCCACTAATAATTACAAGATTTAGTGGAAATTATGAGAATCAACCATGGAATTTGATGAAACTTACTAGAATTTGAAAAAACAATATGTTAATTAAGCCTACGAATACTCCAAAATTACCCCCTAATGATTCTCCCAAATTTCTACACTAATCAGGCTTCTACATACATGAGAATGGAATAAAAATTGAGAAAATCAAGCTAAGTAGGGTTTTATACCTCTATAAGGTACATTGGTGACACTTAAGTGGACACCAGCTGCTTAAGAGATCATCGCTTAAGTAACCTAGTGTTGTTTTAGCCACATCTAGTGTCAACTTAGATACTAATTAAGCAACCTTTTTCCACTTAAGTGGACATGGCTTAAGAGCCAAAGGTATTAATTAAGGCATACCTTCTAGGTGATGCCAGGCCACTTAAGCGACCGACAAGCCACTTTAGTGGCATTCACTTAAGCGATCCCACAGATGCTTAAGCAATGCACCAGCACTAGCACCAACTGAGATTTGAAAATTTTATAAGTATCTGTCGACCCCTTGGGATTCATTTTGAATCCTACTTACACAAATGAACTATGCTACCCTATCAAATTCAACATTCCAAACTCATGTCATTTCGGTGAAAAGTGGGTTCCATACCCATGTGCCATTTTCTTAACTTTCGACCAATAGCCCAAAATGAGTTTGAAAGCCTTGGTACCTGAACCAAGGATCCACCTAGCCTAAAATTGATATTCTAGAGATGTTAGAACTATTAAAATTCATATCCGAGGAAGTTTGATTAAAGAATTAATTGAAGGAACTTAAGGAACTTCCATAGAGAATTGGCTCTAAAAACCAAATTAACTGCTCGATAACCAAACTTTTGATTTCAATATCTCATAAATGGTTTGGGGAAGCTATAGGAATGATATAAATGGCAAAAATAAGTGGAAATAAAGAAAATGACATAGAGGTTCATTATTATTTCCACTACTAAAAGAACTTTTGTTCACAAAAGTAAGGTATTAGTATGTATATAAAGTCTCAAATAGGAGAGGAAACTAGGTCCACATCTCACTCTCAATCTCCCAACTAGCCTCTTCAATTAGGTTGTGTCCCTACTGAACCTTAACTACTGGAATCTTTCTAGTGCACAAACTCCCAATATCACCAGCCAATAAGGGCATAGGATTGATGTGCTATGATTTCATATCACTTTTAATGTTTAAAACAAAATTATATAGGTACTTAACTTAGTTTTTTTTTGATATGACATGTTTTGTATTTTGTTTTGATGAAAACCATGTTCTGAGATAAAACTGATGAAAAAGAGTTGGGATTGATATTTTTGACCACCTACGTTGGCACCTACGACCCATAGGTACTAGGGTGTGGGTTCCAAAATAAGTGTTAGAGGAGTGAGATATAAAGATTCAGAAGTTGAAAATCAGAGACCTGCTACCAATGATGGGCACCTATAATACATACATTGCACCTATGGTCCTTAGGTTCTAGTCTAAGTTTCAAAAAGTTGATATTTTTAGAGACCATGTAGATGTTTGGGAGTCTAGCACCTACATGGGGCTACTTACGGCCTATAAGTAGCTCTCTAGGTGGCCACCAGCTCCATTTTTCCTCTTTTATTTTGGATTTATTTCGAAGGGTTTTCAAGTATTCTATAAATACCCTTTTGACATTTGTAGTTAGTTTAGGCACTCTCATTACATACAAACATATATTTGATTCAAAAATTTTATTTTTATCTTGGGATTGCTTTGTTTTTGGGTTTGGTTGAATTATCAATTTGAAACTCAGGGTTTTATTCATCTATAATTCCAAAATTGATTCTATGTTTTATTCATCGACTATCATTGATTTTATTACAACAATGAGTGTCTAAACCCATTAGCTAGGGTTAAGGGAACCTTGGTGGATTAATAAAGTAGGGGAAGTGCAAAATTGTCTCTAGCCGATATTATTGCATGTATTGTGATCATCTTAAGTTTAATAGACTTATTAGCAGTTGCAAATATTAGGATCCCACCTATATTCACTACTTACTTCTAAAGAAAGGTGGAGAGTTGGAAAAATGATCACAACAATAATTTGGAGTTAATTATCGATATAAGCTAATAATCTTCATATACTTAAGATAATTGTCTTTATCTAATTAACGAGATACTCAAAAGGTAATAGTTAATTTGGGATCTAGGATAAGTGTTAGTAAGGCAACATTCTAAGACTTAAAATGTAAATAATAAAATTCACAAGGCTTTCAGAAAATAAATAGTGATACCTAACTTATAAGGTTCTGCATGCAAGATATTGGGTGCGTTCAACAAAGCATATTAAACCTATGGAGTTGAGAAGCCAGAGGAAACATAATCCTAGTGTTTGTTTAAGATTTGTTACAAGCAAAGCATTCAACATCTTGTTACTTTTCACAGATTACAGGAATAATCCCCCCATTTACTTGCTGTATTGCTCAACAATTTTGGCAAACTTGAGAGACAATTCCATATATTACCTATAGGTTCGACCCCAACTTGAGTTGGGTTACTATATTTTTCTTCGACTACTTTATCTTCAATAGGAGGTGTAGCTTTGGGTGATACCAAAATTTTGGCATCATAGCGGGAGAATACAGAGTGATTTTTGATTGAAATTGTTGAAGTTTTTGGGTTTTATTTTTTTGTCTTCTTGGGGCACAAAAATTTGATATGCCTAAATTATACCTCTCTTACGAGAGTATAAGAGGTCGTTAAATATATAACCCAACTAGGTTGGGATCAAATTCCATAGGGAATATGGTGCTAATTAAGTTGTATGAAGATTATTTGACTTTTAATCATTCGTTTCCATAAAAAAAGGGGGAATTTGATTCAGTTCACAAATTAATGGTTTTAGTTTAACAAGATGATGTATGTGTAGTAGTATTCAACTTCAGAGAAATAGAAAGCTAGGGTTATGTCCACCTTGTAGTTTTCGGTACTTTCTAACTATGGGCTTTACGAATTCATACATGTATCATGCTTACAGAGAAACATATTGTATTTAATAACATAATCCTAGTTTTTCTCAACCATCAAGGAGTAATTCACTTTAGTTCTCTCGAATCAAAAGTGTTTAAAAAAATAATATGAAATCTCCAATTAGTTAATCTAGTTAGGGCATTAACATATGAAATAGTGGTTGGAAATCCTATTTTCATATCACTACTCTCTTTTCTGAACCTCAACCTTTCTATCAAACAAGTTGAGTTTTAAGGAACATCTTCTGTGTTTGCAACCACGAGAATTCAAGATAAATGAAGAGAGTATGATATAAGCAGATCAATACATGATGAATTCAAAACTCCAAAGTAATAGATTGTATGTTACAAGGTTTTCATAACCTTAACTAATAAACTTAGCTACTCATGAATAAAATGGGAATCATAATAGAAATATTCATCGTACCAAAAAGTAAACACAATCTTGGCAGAAAAGATGAAGTTGCGTGTTTTTGCCCTCTGTGCTAAGCCGCCACTCTCAGTGCAAAAAAATAAAACAGAATCATGAATAATAAGTGGCTTTTCTACATCAAGTAGTTTTAATAACTTTTCCCTTATAATTTCCTTCTAAGTCCCTAGACTAACTCTAAATGACAAATTAGTCGTGGACATTGTTTTTAGGCACCACATTTGGTCCAGACTGCTACTCTTTCTTGTATCATATGCCATCTATATTCCATAGTTCCATTATGTCTCCATCTACCTCAGTAATACCTGAAATCATGCTAATCACATCGGTTAGCTCAATTATATAGAAGTAGAGTAAAATCATAAGAAACTAGGCACTTTGTTCTCCAAACTTAGCTAAAATATGGGTAAGTTATGGTGCTTAGGTGTATAAATACACCTAAGATCACCACCCCACACTTAAAGCTTTGTTCGTCCTCAAACAACTTATCCTTTTATGCATACTACACAAGTCTTATCACCTATAAAGGAAAAACAAGATGCTCAAATAGGCTCACACAACAATTATGAACAAGAAGTAAATTCATGGATCAGTACTAGAGACAACCTACCCTCAAGAATAGACTCATTAAGTTGGAAAATTCATGCATACCATTTAAGCATAGAAATCATATAAATTACCCAACCTTCATGAATCATGTGCCCCCAGAATAAGAAAGTTACCCATAATCACTCACAATCATACAATTTATATAAAAATAGGCACAAGAATCAAGTTGTGCTCACTCTCACAAAGAATTCTCAAATTAAAACTAATGACCATATGCTTACCCTTAGTGTAATGTTCCACTACTATCAGAATGCTAAGATTAGGATCAAATAGGTCTTTTATGGGTTGTAATGTAAGGTAAAGAATGGGTAGGAACTATTTTGGCCAGAAATAATGACTATCTTCCCTAAGCGCTTTAATACTATAATATCTCGTACTTTTTCCTAGCTTGAAAACATCTAAAGAATGTTAGAAACTTACTTTGAAAGATGAATACACTTTTGTAAATGTGGTATTTTTAAGATTTTCACTTTTTGTTATGTGTGAAATTGAATTAGCTTTCTAATGATACGAATTTCATCAAAGTCTAACATCGGAGGAGAAAGTTATGGCCAATATACAGAAGGTAGTAAAACCACCCAGGTGAGACGGTGAGGCCAACAGACTGTCGGACTAGCGATGGACCGTCGCTCAGGCCGTCGCAAGGGAAACAGTGAGGCCACCTTCTAGATAAGATGCAATGGGCAAGTTGATGGACCGTCGAACTTACAAAGGACCATCTCCCAGGCCGTCACTACTTAGGAAGTAAGCCATTTTCTTGGTCCACGTACGATAGTCGAAATGACAGACCATCGCCCTAGCGACGGACCATCGCCCGAGCCGTCAAAGGTCCCAATTCAGAAAATTAAAGCCATTTTAAAAGAGGTTTTTTGGTCTTTTACCACCTGTTTATATAACCAATTATATCCGACCAAAGCTCAGAAATTCATTATTTTTCTACCACAACAAAACTAGGGTTTTCTCTCTAACATTAATCTCCAAGAACAAAATCAAAATCTTCTTTAAGGACTAAGAGATTAAAATTCTTCAAGTTTAATAACTTTGAGAAAATCAACCCAAGTATGCATAGTATTCATTCATGGACTCCTTTCATCCATGAAGCCCAAGAATCTCTTTTAAAATTTTAAGTTTATGGATTTCCTTTATGAATTTCATGATTGGGCTGCTCTTGTTCATGTTGATAATGAGTAATTGAATTCTATTCCATGTTGGGGGATAAATTTTACGTGGATTTGATTATTATACCCTTAAATGATGAAATTAGAATTGAATCATAATGTTTAATTATTGTATAATGTTGTTTACACATACTATGCCTACTATGTGTTTGATTACATATCTAGATGAAGGAAAATGCCCAACTAGAATGATATCATGAAATCCCCATGTATGTACAAGTTTATGTAAATCACATGTTTGATAAATGATTCAGTAAATATATTATGGATTATTAAGTTAGTGATGTGTTCAAGTAGGTCATGCTTTGTCAGTTTCCTTCTATCGAGTCCTGGGGGTACTTGTACCCAAAATATTAGCTGTGCCTAGAGCCATGTCATGTTTCCATGATGCTCTCAGTAAAGCTATGATCCTTAGACTTCAGACAGTCTTATGACTTAGGAAATCTCCATGATCTCATGAACTCATTCAGTTGTCTGATATCAGTAGTATTCCGTCAGTCAACGGAAGTCAGTAACTCAGTCCATTTTAAGTTTAGTAAATCATGTTCAATGTTTATTCAGATGGAAGTAGAAATTAGTACCGAGTGTACCCAAGATGGGAACTTACCTATTATATGAGGGTGTGATTCTTAGAAGCAATCCATGCATTCCAGAACTATGTAGCTAGTGTAGGTTGAGGCATCATAGCAGCTTAACTTGCTATATGAGGGTTCCCACCATTCTCACTAGAGTTACCTATTATATTAGGGTCACTCAGATATTATCCTTACTAGTGGTACGGTATTGACACCCTTCCAATCAGGGCACATATTGGACCCCAATTCAGCTATAATGCATCATTTAGGGCATGTTGGTTATATGACTACCTCCTACAGTCTTAGTATCAAGATTAGTAAAAGAACTCAAATAGATCTTCATAATTTAGGACTGTCAGATACAGTCAACTCTGACATAGTATGGAACTCAGCTAGTTTCATCAGATTTAGAACTGTCAGATACAGTCACTCATGTTATCAGTTATTAGAATTTAGTCATTAGTCGTATTAGTCATCAGCATACTCTTGTTATCACGATTTTAGCTATAGTTACTATGTATGCATTTATGTATTCTCACATTCATATTAGTCAGTTAGCCAGTATTGTTCATGCATATGAACCCCATCCATTCATCTTACCTCACATGCATACCAGTACATTCAAAGTACTGATGCATTTGCGCTACGGTGTCTTATACCATAGGTTTAGAGACACGAGCTCTAGAGCATCAGTAGATTCTAGATATAAGTAGTCAGAGTTAGCAGTGAGTCCTCATCCTTTGAGGACATGATTATTTCTCTATTATCTCATTAATTAGTTTATTAGTTGGAGTTGGTTGAGGACATGTCTTGTCAACTCCTTAATCAGATAGTTCAGTCAGTTAGAGGCTTTCCAGACTATTATGTTCAGACGGTTATTTGAGTTGTTTTGGGTATACCCCATTTAGATGTTATGTTTTACTTTAGTTATGAGAACCTGATGGTCTTTCAGTTCATGTTTCCGCATTATTCAGTATGTTATGTAGTATACAAGTATAAATATCAGCCACGGGTTAGCTTGTGGTCCTTCAGGGTCATGAGCATCGTGTAGCGTTCCGGGTGCTAGATTCGGGGCATTACAAATACACTACATTATGCCAGTAAGACTAATTTCTAACAACTAATTTACACCACTTTCATCTATCCATATATTTTGTTTTCACCCCATCCCATTAAACTCAATTAATAGCTCTATGGTAGGAGTATGCAACTCTTTGAAATAATAGGCTTTTTTTTGTACCCATTTCACGTTACGCACCCCTATGATAGCCACCCTCAACTTAAGAGATTTGCCTTAGTTGAGGTGCACAATGTCCAAGAAGGACTAGGGCCAAAATAGGATCATTGTAACATGTTCGGATAAAATTTGGAACTTTTTCAGCAATTTTTGCTACTCCCAACCACATCTATTGCACATGCAAATAACTAGACTTTGGGGCATCAATTTCCTGTTTTTCCTCTTATTTGTAAAACTCCTAACTCAAATTGATTTTACATTAAAGTTCTTAGGAGATTTTGGATAAAATTACAGTCTATTAAAGAACGGATTAAGCTACCAATGAGGCTAACAAAGAATAATCTAAAGGCTCAATGGGTCTAGCTAAGATAATGTACAAAGGTAGGTCAAAAGAAGGTATGAACAATGGATTTCAAAGAAATGCCTAAATCATCTCCTAAACTCACAATCTTTATTTTTCTTTGCACACACACCAAGCAAGTTCTAGCATCAGTTGCAACAAGGAATCTACTACAGTCTTATACACTCATGGCACATGGTCAACTCAGTTAGGAGAATTATAGATATTCTCAACCCAACAATCAAATGAATTCAAAACTAGAGCCTATGTGTTTCAAACATAATGATCTATCGTATACTCATGCTATAATGCCATCTGATCCACAAGAACATTTACATGCAACAAATGACTAATTTTCTTTTAAGATGGTCTTCCTCTATCCATCATCGAGAAAAATACCTAACTATGACTACAAACTAACATATACGCAGAAAAAAAACAAATGCACTAATCTAACAAATTCAAAATGGCAAAATAAAATGCACTAAAGGGAAAACAAAATAGTAAGCAATCTAGAAGCACAAATAACTAAGGATTAAGAAAGTAAAACTTACCTTTGAAGGTGGAAGATTTGGAAAAGAAGAGGAAAATTCTTGATACTGTTAATCAAAGAGTGATCTTGAAGGACAAAGAGAATGGTGAGAGAGAAAACTTGTATGGTTTAGGGGTAAAATAAGGATAAACTTGGGCATTTAGGGTGTGGAGTCTATTTAAAGAATAAAATTCGGGTTGGGTTGACCGAAGTTAGAATTGGGTACTATGCTGAAATTTGAGTGGTGTGCGGCACACATGGTATCGCACAAGGGTAAGCATGCGATGCATACTGTATTACCTAACCCAAATAGTGATCATGTGCGGTATGGTTGGTATCACACAAGTTATCACACAAGTTTAAGTAGGCGGCACACAACCTATCGCATACATCAACTTAGGCACCGCATAAGCAATCGCCAACTTAAACCAGTGAGGCTGTGCAGCTGGGTAAGCATCATATAAGCAATTGACTAAAGGAAGGTGTGTGGCACATATTTTTCCGCTCAAGTTATGTTCGGCACCGCACAAGGAAATTCCCAGGCAAGACAGTGGGCTTTGGCTAAGTATTAAGAGATGCCTTTACCATAGCCTATGTAAACTTGGGTTTCACACACCCAATAATACACTTAAACATGGACACCATGCACCTTATTCTCTATATGAGGAATAATTTGAGTAACAACTCGCACATGAATCGAGCCTTAACATTTTGACCACTCCAACTTACCTGAAATGTTCCCATTACTCCTAAATTTACCACCTTTAATATGGCTCACTTTCAAACCAACTTTAGAACCTATCACCTTTTTAGTGCTTCAAACACCTACACTTAATAAAAAACAATTAAAAATAATTTAAAGGATGAGTTTCCTCCGACTAAGCGCCATAGTTTTGGTTGTGGCTCGACTCTTATTATTTATTTTTATTTAACTTGATAAAATAAAAATAAAATCATAGGTTGCCTCCCATGCAACACCTCATTTAATATCGCAGCAGGACTCAATTATCTTGACTACTCAGACTTCGTCAAGATACATTGATGATACTATTTGTACCTTATTTGTTAGATCAAGAAGATGTTTTGTTCCAAGTTCAACCACTTTGAAGTCACTCACATCCTTGTTTCCAAGTTTAGCTAAACTATCTATGGTGTCTACAACAGACCTATCCTGAACTGGTTTATCATGCTCATCTTCATAGAATACATCAATAATCAAGAAGACACTCATGTCCCTTTGCTATTTCATGGAATGACATACTTCAAAACTAACTTCTTTTACTTTGAGCCTAAATTTTAGCTTATTCAACTCCATGTCAACTAACACTCTCCTAGTTTCTAAGAACGGCCTGCCCAAAATTATGGGTACTTCAAAGTCCACTTTGCAATCAAGAATTATAAAGTCGGCAAAAAATATAAAATCGGCCACCTTTACAAATACATCATGTAGAATCCCAATCGGCCTTTTCACCGATCTATCCACCATTACAAGTCACATGTTTGTGGGTGTGGGGTCTTCTAAACCCAACTTCTTATTAACAACTAGCGGTATCAGATTGATGCTAGCTCCCAGATCATATAAGGTTTTAGCAAAATGTAGAGACCCAATCGTACAAGGGATGGTGAATGCTCCTAGGTCTGCCTTCTTATGCACCAGTGACCTTGTACAAATAGCACTATAATGATGGATATTATCCACCAGTTCGTATATTACCGCTCTTTTCTTTATCACAAGATCTTTCATAAATTTAGCATATCCTGGCATCTGCTCAAGTTCTTCAACTAAAGGCACATTCACTGTCAATTGCTTTAACATAAGCCATAAATTTGTTAAACTTACCTTTATCTTCTTTCTTCTTTAGTCATTGTGGAAATGGGGGTGGTGGCCTTGAGATTTTAACTGGACCAACTTTTGCATCCTTTCTTATACCTTGCTCCACATCACTAACATGGTTTGGCTTAGGTGGTTGTTCAACTTCCACACTTTTTTTTCTGAACCTCCCAACTCCACAGGCACTACTGAAGATTCATCAACCATCTCCCTATATATTTTGACCTCATCAGTATAAGAGAATGCTCCCAATCCTGGACTAGATAACATCCTACCGCATCTAGTGGTAATAGCCATACATGATCCATCAGTCCTTGGATTCTGAACTTAGCAGAGTCCCATTCTATCTTAGGTTGAATGCTATGGATAATTGGCTTATCTACTGCTCCAATTTTTTAATAGCAGTTGAGTGCAAATTTACTAGTTGACTCATGGAAGATATGTCACTCTCCATCATAGTCACCCCAGAATTGGTCGCCTCAACTCTCTTTCATAGTTTCTCCATCATGTCCTCCATGGACATTTTGCCTGAACTGGTGGCAGCATTATCACGGGTTCTAGGAGGTACATATAGTCCACTCATATCTCTTTTATTCTTCCAATATCCTTGAAGGTTCCAACCTTGGTTTCCTTGACCACCGGTCCGAAAACCCCCTAGTTATGCAAGTAGTTAGCCTCTTCCTCGATGTTTGATTCAGCTCTCTTGCTGTGGGACCCCATAAATTTTATCTTTTCTATATTCATTGATAGCAAATATTTTGAGAGTAGATCCATCTGGGTTTACATGTGAGCCATATCCTAATTACACTCTTGTTCTCTCCTATTCTGCTTTGTTGATATTACACTAGACCCAGTATTGCTTGCTACCACAGAATCTCTGGTATGCCAAGCTCTATTTGTCTTTAGTCATTCTTTCTAACATGTCTGCATCCTTAATAAGGTGAGATCCATAAAAGCTCCTCCTACAGCATTATCCACTATTAGCTTTGTAAGTAAGTTCAAAGCTCTGTAGAATATTTCCATCAAGTGTTCATCAGTCATCTTATGATTTGGGCATTGACTCAACTTCTTTTTAAACCTCGCCCAAGACTCATGCAAAACTTCATTAGCTAATTGCCTAAATTTACTGATCTCATCCCTCAACTATAATATTCTGGTGGGTGGAAAAAAACCTTTCTTGGAAAGCTCCTTTGAATTGCCTCTAGTTTGATAAAAAATCAGGAGTCAGCTCATTCCACCACATAGTTGCCTCTCCAGACAGAGATAGTGGGAACAATCTCAAATGAATAGCATTTTGTCCCACTCTAGGATTATTAAATGACTTACAAATATTGATGAAAGTCACCAAATGTAGATTTGGATCATCACCAAGTAATCTACCAAAGAGTTCTTTCAAATTCAGTAGTTGGATCATAGTACTGGTGATGTTGAATTTAGCCCCAGGAGTTAGTAGTAGTGGAATGATTTTCCCTATAGCTCCAGCTCCATCTAAATCATCCTTATTATTGCCAATATTTAACTACACAACTTGGCGGTCTAGTCTTTCTCTAAATGTATGATTTTAATTTATAGTTCCAACTACTTCCATTGTATGCCTCCTATTAGCCGTGTCAATAAAATTATTATCTCCCAGGCCCTCTTCATCTAGCTTAGGTACCCGACTTGGGTTATCTACATTCTGTTGATTTAATTAAGCATTATCTAAAGTGGCTAATCATTTAGCTTCCTGTATGTTAGCCATTCTTTTAAAGAGATGAGGTTTAGGATTGAAGGGTAATAATGGTTCTCCTGAACTTCTGGTTCATGACATAAACAACAATGAGACTATAACAAAAAAAAACAACAAATAATAAAATAAGGAAACTTGACTAACAATCAATTAACATACATAAACTCAATCTACAATCGTATTCCTTGGCGGCGCCAAAATTTGATACACCCAAATTACACCTCTCTTACGAGAGCGTAAGTGGTCGTTGTTAAATATATAACCCAACTAGATAGGGGTCAAATCCCACAGGGATTATGGTGCTAATTAAGTTGTATACAGATTAGTTTACTTTTAATCATTCATTTTCGTAAAGCAAAAAATGGAAATTTTATTTAGTTCACAAATTAATGTTTCAATTTAACAAGATGAGATATCTATAGTAGCATTCGACTTCAGAGAAATAGAAAGCTAGGTTTATGTCCACCTTGTAGTTTTTAATACTTTATAACTATGGGCTTTACGAATTCATACATGTCTCATGCTTACAGAGAAACATATTGTATTTAATAACATAATCCTAGTGTTTCTCAACCATCAAGGACTAATTCACTTTAGTTCTCTAGAATCAAAAGTGTTTACTAAAACAATACGAAATCTATAAGTAGTTAATCCTGTTAAGGCATTAACATATGAAATAGGGGTTGGAAATCCTATTTTCTTGTCACTACACTCTTTTTTGAACCTCAACCTTTCTATCGAACAAGTTGAGTTTTAAGGCACATCCTCTATGTTTGCAACCACGAAAATTTAAGATAAACGAAGAGAGTATGGTATAAGCAGATCAATATATGATAAAATCAAAAACCCAAAGTAATAGATGGTATGTTACAAGGCTTCCATAACCTAAACTAAGAAACTTTGCTACTCATGAATAAAACGAGAATCACAATAGAAATATTCATCATACCAAAAAGTAAACACAATCTTGGCAGAGAAGATGAAGTTGTGTGTTTTTCCCCTCTGTGCTAAGCAGCCACACTCAGTGCAAAAAAAATAATATAGAATTATGAATAATACGTGACTTTTCATCATCAAGTAGTTTAAAAAACATTTTCCTCATAATTTCCTTCTAAGTCCCTAGAGTAACTCTAAATGACAAGTTAGTCTTGGACATTGTTTTTAGGCACCATATTTGGTCCAGATTGCTACTCTCTCTTGTGACATATGCCATCTGTATTCCATAGTCCCATTATGTCTCTATCTACCTCATTAATACCTGAAATTATGCTAATCACATCAGTTAGCTCAATTACATAGAGGTAGAGTAAAAACATAAGAAACTAGGCAATTTGTTCTCCAAACTTAGCTAAAATATAGGTAAGTTATGGTGCTTAGGCATATAAATACACCTCCTAACTAATCTTAAATTAGAAAGAATCCTAAAGACAAATTATAGGATGATTGAACACGTATGAGATATTAAGCTTGAAGGGGTTTGAACTAACACAAATAGTTTACCTTTCCCTCTACCTCTTGGAGTGTTGGAAATTATTGATCAAACCATTGAGCAACTATTAGAAGTAGCTTACAACTAGCGGAAGGAACAAAATGCCCAACGTATAGCTTAGAAAGCATAGTTGGAGAGGCAAAGAAAAGGGGTTGATTGTTGAGAAGACCTCAACAAAAATTAATATAGAGATAGAAAGGCAAGAGCTCAAGTAATACTAGCCTATCGATACTTACCTCCATATAATGATCTAGAGAAGGACTTGGGTTACGTTGAGCCTACGAGATATGATTTATCATTCCTTCTACTTTTCCACCTGGAATGAAATTTGATATTAATAGTGTTATGATCCAGCACTTGAATCTAAAATATATATTTGCAAGCTTGCTGATAGATGATGCAAACATGAACATTACAAACATTCTTTGGATATGCACTTCATACACTATACCTCAGGTAAATTAGGAAGCACTAAGACTCAAGGAAGTTACACTTTGGGTTGATATATGAGTCATTGTTTAGATTAAAAAAGAAGTTGATGATGTTACCTAACCATTAGATTTTGGGGAAAAGCTTACTTCAGATTTTCTATCAAGCCCTTAACACTAGATTGAGATCGATGGAAGACACTATAACTTGTGGAGCATTCATACATATGTATTGGGAGGTAGCATCAAATATTTTATACCAAATCTCTCTCACCAACCTATGTTGGAATACTTAGGAGGCGGAGAAATGAGTTGACAGTTATGCTATTTATGCTTTCAGTGAGCACAGAGTTGTTTATGACATAGTGGCACAGGAAGTTTCTTAGATAAGGATGGAGGTTGCGCTATTGACAAAGTAATTTATGATAATGAATTCTTCGAATGTGAATGTAGTAGTCTCATAAGGTAAGTCATATAGATCATATGATTTTGATTTAGAAAAATAGACAATGTATCTAGATTAAGATTTGGCTAGTTTTCAAGACAAGGACTAAGGAAACCAAGGTCAGAACTATTATAGGGATAGGTACAAATAGAAGCAGAGAGCAGTATGGTGAGTAAAGATGAAAGGATAATGAGAAGGATGGCATGTATGTTCCACCAGGTAGCTGTGACACTAAGTCGAGGATTGAGGCTATGTTTTCCAAGCTAATAAAGGATCAGAAGAATTAGGAAAATTATCTTAAGGAGATCAAGGAAGACATTTCAAGGTTTATCTAATAGGTAGAGTTGTATGCTACTGTAATAAAACAATTAGAGGAGAAATTTTGACAAGTTTCTACAACTTTGAATCAGAGGTAGCCAGGCATCCTTTCAAGCAATACAATCCTAAGAACGACAATTATTATCAATCCATCACCACTCAGAGTTGTAATAAAATTGTTGATCCCCCTACACCTACTATTAATGAGCCCAAGAATAATAGTATCGAGGTTGATGAGATTTCTGATGTTGAGTCAAAAAATGTAGTAGGTGTTAATGGTAATGTTAAAAAGGACAAAGTTAACGTAAAGGTCGATGAGCCTTTCGTGAATACAATTCTCCTCCACCTTTTTCTTAAAGGTTGAGAAAGAAGCAAGAGGAAGAAAAATATCAAAAGTATTTTTTAATGTTGAAGGAACTATAGGTTAATATTCCTCTACTAGAAGCTTTAGAATAGATGCATAGCTATGTGAAGTTTATTAAAGACTTAGTCACTAAAAAGTTGATAGTGAGTTTTGATCCCACTAAAAATGTATACCATTGTAGAGCTGTGGTTTTTCCGGCCATTAGTAGAGAAAAAAAGACCTCAGAGCATTCACTATTCTATACACTATTAGGCCCTTTATTTTCTCTCGATATTTGTGTTATTTTTGAGCCAGTATCAACTTCATGCCATTGGTAGTTTGCAAACTGTTGGGGATGGGAACACTTAAACCTACTTCTTTGAGGCAATTGATGGGTAACTAGAATGTCAAGAAATCTATTGGTATTTTATATGATGTATTGGTAAGGGTTTCATCCTTTATATTTTTTTCCAATTTTATGATCTTGGATTGCGAGGTAGACATTGCAGTCCCCATAATCTTGGGAAGGCCTTTTCTAGCATGGGCAAGGCCTTGGTTGACATGGAGATAGGGCAAATAAAGTTTATACTCAATATAAAGCAAGTCACATTCAATATGTACCAGTCTACGAGGAAGTCGAAGGATATGAGAGTGGTTTCTGTGATTGGTGTTATTAATGTTGATGAATATATTATTCCTATTGAAGAGATACTTAGAGTTCAGGAATTAGCAATAATCATTATGAATTTTGATAGTGACAACATCAAAGAATTTGATGAGATGGTCAACGCATTGATTGGTAAAGATTGTTACAATTATGCTTCGAAAAATTTGAATCTTGATTTGAAGAATAGAACCACTTTCCCTGATTGACCATCTATTAAGGAGAACCACTCTTAGAATTGAAGGCCCTCCTATCTCATTTATGGTATATATTCTTGGGGGATACCTTATCGGTGATTATTGTTGAAGAGTTGATAGAGGCATAGGTTAAAGAATTGATATCAATGTTGCTAAGGTTCAAAAGATCCATTTGATGGACTACAGTAGATATTGTGGGGATTCTATTTTGTATGTGCACTCATAAGATATAGCTTGGGCTGGATTACATTCCTAGCATTGAACATCAGTGTTGATTGAATCCTCCCATGCAGGAGGTTGTGAAGAAATAAATTATCAAGTAGGTAGATACTACAGTTTATTAATCCATTATAGACATCAAGTAGATTATCCTAGTTCAATTATTATAGAAAAGGGAGAAGTCAAAGTAGATCCAACCGATAAGAATGAACTTGTTCCTATGAGATCGGTAACTAGTTGGAGAGTCAGCATGGATTATAGATAGCTGAATACTTGGACATAAATGGGCCAT
>NW_025868082.1:0-2829 GCF_002878395.1 Capsicum annuum
ATCATTTCAATACCACATCATCACACCAAATCCCTTCACAATTCAACATAATCCAACCATGCACAAGAATAATCCAACATCATTTCCAATCATATTTCAACAACAATCAAATAACATACTTCTTATGCTCACATGCATATATATACATATCCATATAAATAACACCAACATAATTTACATCCTTACCATAAAATGGACCTTTTGATTTCGAAGTCCTGTTGGCACAAATAAGGGGTGCTTCTCGAAGCCCTCGAGACGGTGAACACAACTACGGAATCAATTTGGATTTTCTACGGTTGAATCACAAGATAATTGGAGTTGAAATTTGGCTAGGGTTTCTTAGTCTTCAATAATGGATGATAAATAATGGATATGAGGCTAATTATATGTATATAATGACAAATTTTCGTTCATGAGGTAATGGAAAATGACCATAGTGCCCTTAAAATTTTAAGTAAATCCGAATCTGTCCATGGTGGACTGTTTTGACAAGCTAAAGTAGATCGACCATAACTCTTTCCTCCGATATTGAATTTGGGTGAAATTGGTATCGTTAGAAAGATAATTCAAAGGGCTTTTATTTTATATAAAGTAGGCCACCCAGTTCGTCTTGTACAAAGAGTTAAGATCGTTTGAAGTTGACCCTAAAAATCTATTTTGAGAGGCTAAAGTAAAATGAGTATAATTCCTTACTCATACGTTGGATTTGGATGAAACCAATTGCATTGGAAAGAAGACTCAAAGATCTTTCTTTTGATAGGTCGTATCTCTCCCAGTTTATTATATTAAGGGAGTTATGAGCATTCAAAGTTGACCCAAAAAACTGGCAGGCCTCAGTAGTTTGTGTGCAGGAAATTTTCCTGCACATTTACTATTCACCATATCCCGGCCACCGTTTTATAGTTTCGAACGTGCTCGATCCGAAACTTATCCGTTTTTGGAAATCTTTATATCGTTGGAAAGCTTATTCAATAACCTTCGTATGGAACCATCGACGGGCAAATTCCGGTATAAATAAAATAAAAAATTAATTCCATATAAATAAGACCAATACACGTACTTGAATACGCCAATACATGTACTTGAATACGAGGTGTTACAATTATCAACATGGATTTTGTTACAGGTTTGCCTCGTACAGCTCGGAAATTTGATTCTATATGGGTGATTGTGGATAGGCTTACTAAATCCGCACATTTCTTACCCGTTAAGACCACTTACACAGTTGAAGAATATTCGAAGCTGTATGTTAAAGAAATAGTCCGATTACATGGAGTGCCAACTTCTATTATATCGGATCGGGGAACTCAATTTACCGCAAACTTTTGGAAGTCTTTCCAACGGAGTTTGGGAACACAAGTGAATCTGAGTACAGCTTTTCACCCTCAGACGGATGGACAAGCAGAGCGCACCATTCAAACACCTGAACATATGCTACGAGCATGTGTTATAGATTTTAAAGGCAGATGGGATGATCATTTACCTCTTATTGAGTTTGCCTACAATAATAGCTATCATTCAAGTATCAAAATGGCACCATATGAAGCTTTATATGGGAGGAAGTGTAGATCACCAATAGGATGGTTCGAAGCGGGTGAAACTCTTATGTTCGGACCGGATATTGTGTATCAAGCCATAGAAAAAGTCAAGGTGATTCAGCAACGGTTGAAAATAGCCCAAAGTCGACACAAGTCATATGCGGATAGTAGAAGAAGAGGGATAAAGTTTTCGTTAGGCGATTGGGCATTTTTGAAGGTATCACCAATGAAAGGGGTGATGAGATTTGGCAAGAAAGGAAAGTTGAGTCCACGATATATAGGCCCGTATAAGATTATTCGAAGATGTGGGCAAGTTGCTTATGAATTAGAGCTACCCCAGGAACTCTCATCAGTGCATCCAGTATTTCATGTATCGATGCTTCGAAAGTGCATCGGAGATCCGTCCCTTATTACTTCTACTGAAGATGTGCAAGTAACAGAAGATCTTACCTATGAGGAGATGCCTATTGCTATATTAGATCGTTAAGTTAAGAAGATGATAAATAAAGAAGTAGCATCGGTGAAAGTACTTTGGAGAAATCAACAAAGGAAAGAGATTACATGGGAAGCGGAGGAAGCAATGAAATCGAAATACCCTTATTTGTTCAAAGGTAAAAAAAAAGAAGTGCAAGGAGTGAAACTGGGACACTAACAAGTAAGTTTTTACATATGCATAATATCTATATGATGACGTGAATATCAATTATGAATTCGAACTTGTTTCGGCTAAATAACTACATTTACATTCGCGGACGAATGTCCTTAAGGGGGGGAAGGATGTAACACCCCGTACTTAATTACGTGCATTAGCCATGGTTATATGTGTTGGAGTATATGTATTGATGATAAGTTAGGTATATATGAGTTTAAGTATGAGTATTGATTATTTTGATGGTTTCAAGTGTATAGTTTGATTATATGGGTATAGGAATCGACTTTATTTATATCGGAATTTGCTCGTCAAAGTTTCTATACGAAGTTTATCGAGTTAGCTTTCCAATGATATAAAGATTTCTGAAAACAGATGAGCGAGCATGTTCGAAACTTGAAAACGGTGGACGCAATGAACAGTAAATGTGCAGAAATTTTCTGCACACAAAAGTACTGCAGCCAAACAGATTTTTGGGTCGACTTTAAATGATCATAACTCCTTGTAAAAAATGAACTGTGTGAGCTTCTAAATATTGATGAGAAGCCCTGAGAGTCTTCTTTCTAATGCAATTGGTTTCACCCAAATCCATTAACGGAGCAAAGAGTTATGGTCGATTTACTTTAGCCTATCAAAACAGTC
>NW_025868083.1:0-3421 GCF_002878395.1 Capsicum annuum
TTTGCTGATTTTTTGGAGTTATGGACATGTGAAAGGCAGTATTTCATATAAGTGTTGTTGGGTTCAAAGTATATTAAAAAGTGTGAATGAAAAATGGAGGAAAATTAGTGGAGAGAAGGGAGACACTAATTTAAAAAGTGTACTCCCAAATTGGAAAGTTCAATCTTTCTCCCACATTGGCTGAAGAAGAGAACTTATGAGTGTTTAAAATAAGGAACACTTACTCCACATGGTAAGTGAGGCAAGATATAAGAGATGTCTCGCGTTGTCGCTGCCGTCGCTCGCTTGGCTTTGCTTCGGCTTTGGATTTGAATTTGAATTTGTCAAATGATCGATCCATGAGATCTATCTTTTTTGGACGAAGTTTATTTGATAGAAATTCAAAAATTGAGTTAAAAAATACCAAAAGGGAAAACACAACTTTTTTCTGTGTTTTGATACTCCATTTATATGCATGCATGCAAATTCCCAAATAGTGTTTTGAAACAGTGCACTGCTGAAACGAAGGGATGCAACCCTTCACCAAAATGACACACTGATTCATGAAATGGTATGCCTGTTCGGAAAAGACACATTCTTTGGACGAATAGACATGGCTTTTCCAGAAAGGTCACACCTTTTAAGTGAACCATTGCCACTTTTCACAAAAGGCACATGTTGGCTATATAAACCTGCTTTCATCCATAGGTTTAGGTATGAATTTTCTAAAATAAAAACTCTCTTCTTGTCTTGAAAAACTTTTTGTGTGATCTATCAAACCATTGAGTGAGTTCATTGAATCCAATAATTTGAGGTATAGCTATTGTTCGGATTGAAGGCCTTTTTATCCTTGGAAAAATATTCCAAAACCTCGAGTATAGTGAGGGGAATTATTCCTTAATGATACTCCGTGAATTTGGAGGACTTGATCTTAAATTCTGTTTCATCTCTTTTCTGAATCTTAACACACTTCTTATATAGATTATTCGTAATCTAGTGTTGAAAGTGTTATAGAACTTCATAAGTGTTCTTGTCTTGGACTTGAACTAGTGTTGAAGTTTTGGTTTCTTATTTACAGTTTCTTGTAACCGAATACATAAAAGATAACAATCTTAAGGAATATTTTTTTTTTTTAAGAATATGTATTGCTTGTTTTTGGAGATTAAAGCTTTAAGCTTTCTACTCCATTTGAACTTAACTAGTTATTCAAAGACACAAAATCTTCATCACAAGTTAAAGATCATTTGGTTGACGATTAGAAGTCATAAAAACTTTATCGTTAACTAGAATCAAGAAGAAGAGTTTAAAGTTGCTTAACTTTATAAATAGTATTCTGAAAAGTACTAAAATTTATTCTCTGGTGGTGACAGGAAAAATGACTAACGAAATTCAAATGCAAGATGCGGCTACGATTGTGGGGGTAATTAGCATTGCTTCAACAAGTCAAGCAAATGCTCCGCAACCAATGGCACATGCGGAGAAGCCTAAAAAATTTGTGAGCATTGACTTTAAGCGATGGCAGTAAAAGCTGTTCTTTTACCTCACCACTCTATTCCTTCAAAGGTTCACTAGTGAGGATACTCCTGAGGTGCCCGAGAGAACCTCGGACAAAGAGTATTTCATGATTGTAGAAGCTTGGAAACACTCGAACATCCATTGCAGGAATAATATATTGAGTGGTCTCCAAGACGACCTCTACAATGATTACAGTGGAACTAAGACATCGAAGGAATTATGGGGGGCACTAGAACAAAAATACAAGACAGAGGATGCGGGAATTAAGAAATTCTTTGTTGCAAGGTTCTTGAACTTTAAAATGATAGATAGCAAATCGGTTGTCTCTCAAGTGCAGGAATTGCAAGTAATCATTCATGATCTCCTAGCAGAAGGTTTGATTGTGAATGATGCATTTCAAGTAGAAGCGATCATTAAGAAGCTACCACCTACGTGGAAAGACTTCAAAAATTACTTGAAGCACAAACGTAAGGAGATGGCTGTCGAAGATTTTATTGTCCAACTACATATTACAGAGGATAATAAGGCTTCTGAGAGAAAGTCAAAAGGGAATTCTACAATTAATTGAGCACATATTGTAGAAGATGACAAAAACAATTCTAAGAAAAGGAAGATAGTTGAACAAGGAAGCCTTCAACCCAAGAAGAAATTCAAGGGAAAGTGCTTCAACTGTAGCAAGATTGGTCATAAGTCCACGGATTGTCGTGACCCTAAGAAAGGCAAGAAAAATGTCACGAACCAAACTAGGGCTTGGCCGTGATGGACATCCTGAACCATGAAGGCCCGAGCGTCCTACTCTATCTGGTAATCATGCACAATATTCGTATAATAAAAGAAGACGCAAAAATATAATCTGATATGGAAACATGGTCATACTTTGGATTTAGTTTAACAATAAGGAATGAAATCCAAAATCAACTAAACAACATCTAGAACAGTATGCAAAATCTCTACTACATAATCAAATGACAACTGTCTAAAACTGGGACAAGGCCCCCAGTGAACCTAAACCAAAATAAATTACATAATCTGAAAGACACAGGCCTTCTGGAATTAGGAAGGCTTACCAACTGCATACTTCACTGCGGTCTGAAAACTCTACTGTTTAGCAGGACCTCTGAACTGAGCTTTAGACCATGGGAGGTAGGGGGGTCAATACAAATATATTGGTACGCAGAGCAAACCCAAAATAATAACTTATATTTAACATATATGAGAGAAATTGAAAACAGTTCATAAACATATCATATGGTAAAAAATCACAGGGGCATTTTCGAAAGACTCTGAGAAAAAATCATCTGAACTCTAGGACATTTTTTGTTTTACTTCTACGCTAGGTGGTATACCCTACAACTCTGAAATTCTATAGGCTATATGGAATCCACCATTGACTCAGCGGGGAAGCCTCTAACCTATGTGTGCCGCAAGGGTTGGAGTCTCTGACTTTGATACGCCACATGACCGTCGACAGGGTGAAATAATATACACAGATCGGCAAATCACGTTCTCAGGTTAAGAGTTACTTGAACTCAAACCTTCTTCGGGTAACCACCTAACCCTCTTTAAGCCTAGTTTTAACTCTTTAAAACATGCAATCTCTGAAAACATACTCTGAAAACTCTAACTCTATTATGGCATAAATTTATATGGTATTGTCATACCATTGACTTGCAAGTCACATCTCTGAACCATTATTTTACATTTAATAATCTCTGTTTCAAAACGTAAACCTGGGACCACCATATCAATAAATTACTTTAAGAAACTCTTTGTTAAAGATCATGTAAACATATGAAAGAAACTGTCTTTTTCATCATTTCAAACACATAAGGTGGTCATGTCAAAGTTATCAATCATATGCAATTCTTTGTTTTTAAGATAGGGACACAATTATATTAAGAAACTCCCTCTCATCATCATCAAAATC
>NW_025868084.1:0-1363 GCF_002878395.1 Capsicum annuum
TTCATTCTAGAAGATAGAACCCAACACGTTTGCGCACAAAATTTCAATGAATAATTTCCTGGGGTATTACATCATCCCCCCCTTGGAAACATTCATCCTCGAATGACGGTAGACATGCCAAGATTAGATAGGGAATAGAGAATACAGCTGAAACCATTCGTTAGACTCATTACCACATTGTTTTTCACTCCGAATGCAACATAGCATGCATAAATTCAAGACACTACAGCTGAACACATAATAAATGACAGCTGAACTGCTGCAAATTTTATCAAAAGTGCATGATTTAAGAAAGAACGGTACCTTCGGCTTGATCGAAGTTCACGGAGAATAGGTTCGAGTACTTGGATCGCATATCCGCCTCAGCTTCTCAAGTTGCACCCTCAACAGATTGGTGTCGCCACAACACCTTGACCAAGGGAACTTCTTTGCTCCTTAGTCTTCGGACACTAAAATCAAGAATCTCAACAGGAATCTCATCAAAAGAAAGATTTTCTTGAATGTCAGCACTCACAGAGGAATCCACTACCACAGCATCATTAATATGCTTTCTAAGCATGGAGACATGGAATATTGGATGAACAGAGGACAAATCGGAAGGTAACTCGACCTCATAAGCTACCTTACCAACATGGCTAAGAATTTTGTAAGGACCAACATAACGGGGACTAAGCTTCCCCTTCTTTCCGATTCTCTTCACCCCCCTCATGGGTGAAATTTTCAGATACACTAGGTCACCAACTTCAAACTCAAGGTCTCTCCTTCTAACATCCTCATATGACTTCTGACAACTCTGCGTAGTTTTCAACCTTTCCCTAATCAACTTAACTTTGTCCATAGCCTCAAATACCGAATCAGGACCACTCACAGCCGCTTCACCCACCTCGAACAAACCTATGGGTGATCTACACTTCCTCTCATATAAGGCTTCAAATTGAGCCATGCCAATACTAGAGTGGAAATTGTTATTGTAAGCAAACTCTATCAACGGTAAGTGATCATCCCAACTTCCCTTAAAGTCAAGTGCACAAGCTCTCAGTATATCCTCTAAGGTCTAGATGGTCCGCTCAGCCTGACCATCAGTCTGTGGATGAAAAGAAGAACTCAAAAGCACTTGGGTACCAAGACCCTTCTGAAAAGCTTTCCAAAATTACAAAGTGAACTGAGTACCCCTATCCGAAATGATAGACAAGGGAACTTCATGCAGTCTGACTAGCTCTTGGATATACAATCTAGCATAATCCTCAGCAGTATATAAAGTATGAACAGGAAAGAAATGAGCAGACTTAGTCAATCTATCAACCACAACCCAAATAGAATCATGATGGCATCAGGAATGAGGTAAACCAATCACGAAGTCCAT
>NW_025868085.1:0-7972 GCF_002878395.1 Capsicum annuum
TAGATCTGGGTGAGGCGTGATATCTAGGAGTGCTACAAGATTGCCTAAAACTTTCCTTAATTCTTGCTTTTTAGAGTAGTCGAACTTGCCCTACCACTTGGTTAACTTTTTGGGCACCTTGACAACTATCAGGACTCTAGACTTTGTGGAAAGATCCATCCTGTAATAACACATAGGACATTAACTCAAACATTCAATAAAATAGGAAAAAATTCCTAACCTTTGGGATTTTGACGTGGACATGTGTTGAAGGGACATACCACTTTATAACTCAAGTTTATCAAATGATACTGCTAAGAGAAATTAGCCTACTTGGCTAGAACCTGCTAATGACACTGGACTAAGAGGAGACAGACCCTAGGCTAGGACTACGACAAGGACCAAAATAAAAGGTTATCAGACCCACCAAGGGTTTCCTACGTATCCTTCCCTAAAGAATGATAATAAGGTATGCGTAGTTCATCTAGATTGGAATATTAAGGATTAAAGAACAAACTAAACCTTCACTTGAGAGATACGACTACTATGATGAAAATAAAATCTTTTTTAGGGCTTTTAATTTTGACACTTCACATAAAAATGACACCACCAACTATGAAAAAAATATCTTTTTGGTATTTTCGTTATAAGAGATATACAAAACTCCTACCATCTTTGATTTTGTTTTATAAAATGCTCATATTAAGGAAAAATATTTTTTGAAAATTTTGAATTATGAATGCTTACTAAAGAAACAAAAGAAAAATCTTTTTGATGTTTGTGTTATTTGACAAATGAAAGCAAAAGATAAAAAAAAAATCTTTTTGAATTTTTGTTAATTTGAGCAGATAAATGCAAAAGGTAAAAAATCTTTTCTGAATTTTTGGGTTGTGAAGAACAAAAGCCATAAAGAACTCCAAATGTAAACTACGAAACTCTTTTTTGATTCACCTTTTTTTTTTTTTTAATTGTCCTTGCCTAAACATATGTTTCCCCAAATTAGTCCATCAAATGACCTCATTACCCTCAAAGATGCAACAATTAGCACGTAGGGATGCTTAAGGGGTGAGTATCTTACAAAGGACCAAGTGGGTCCCACTAGGTCTTAATATGACGCAGATAAGCATGACCTAAAGGCTGACCTATGCTGGGGTC
Organism: Capsicum annuum; assembly: GCF_002878395.1. Taxonomy (NCBI): domain Eukaryota; kingdom Viridiplantae; phylum Streptophyta; class Magnoliopsida; order Solanales; family Solanaceae; genus Capsicum; species Capsicum annuum. The sequence continues at coordinate 1,135 of NW_025868085.1, forward strand.
CACTAACAAGGCCGTTCAGGGGAGCATATGGTAGATAGTGGTTGTTCTTTCCACCTTCTCCATACATTAGATGGCTCTCCCTCTTAAAATAAAGGTGGATCAACTAGAGTTTGTGTACACCACGTGTACTTCGGGACTAGTTGCGAAAAAAATGACTCGGGTTATGCAAATGATGCCATATATAAAGTAGCAACACATAAGAGGAAAACCTGTTAACACGTAGCACATAGGCACTCAACAATGATAAAATAAAGACAAACGATAACACAAACTATGTTTATACACCCATAATGTCAAACTAAGCTGATACAACTCAAAAAATAAACTCGAATTCTGAAAATTCTCCTGCAGAGTCGTCAGAGCTGTCACACCCCTTTTTAACCAAAAGATTTTATTTTAAAGTTTTAAAGGGTTTATTATTAAGTGACAAAAATTAAAGTTGTTTAAAAAAGAATTCATTTTACAATTAACTTAGAGTCGCCACTTGGCATAAATCGGGTGTGCCATGTCACCTATGAAAATTCCTTTTCAAAATGATTTTTGACTCTATTAAATGAGTTTGCAAACACAAATCCTGATTAAGGAATTTGTTGATCGAGGGAAAGGTGTTAGGCACCCTTCGGTCCCATGGTTTGACCACGGTCACTTCATGGAGCATATTGGCTAGTATGATACTATGAAATGTATAAACTAACAAAAATACATAAAACAAGCAAACAATCAAATAAAACAAATTAAAGTTCAAAACCAAAATAATGTCCAGTCCAAATTATACAGTATAAATAAAAAAAATACAAAAGTATAAAACCTACTCTATTCCAAACTAATCCTAAACTAAATTTCACCCGACGTTCTAAGCCTTCATTGTGCACCATCTTCAAGTACAACTTTCTCGGGGTATTCCTCAGATAAAATAATACATGTACCTCAGGGAATTCCTCAACCAAATGAGTACACTTAATTTTTCAAACTACAAAATAGAACAATCTCAAACACAAGCATCCAATCATTCTACAATCGTCAATTTCTACAATTTGCCTACCCAACTTTGTATTTGCCTATCCATTAGACGACCTAATCATGATACTATCACATTTAATATTCATTTGTTTCAAAATAACCAACAATAATAAATCAATATTAATCAATATTTATTTTATCAATTTCCACTATCTGACCCCATATTACATTTTAAACACACAAAAAACTTCCATTTGAGACAATTATCCACACACTAACACCAAACTTATATCATGATCAATAGTTCAACATCAAACATTCACAAAAACACATAATCATAATCAACAAACACATAATCATAACATCAGTCCAATTAATTAAGATAAAATGGAGAGAAAGAGTTAAAGAAATGGATCTTTCGATAATTGATTTTCGTTGGTAATAACAAGTTAAAGAAGCCCAAACTCAAAATCCTCGAATGAAGAACCTCAAAACACAATCAATACTAATTCAGTATGTAAAAGACCTAACTTGAACAAATTTGAATGAAAACCCATAAAGAAAAATGAATCCCGAGACAACATTATCCGAAATTCAAGCGAAATACAAACACAACACGGTTTGCGTGTGTGTGTTTTTATTCTATGAAACATATATAAGAGATGTACTGTGTGTGTATATTGTTGTTGTTGTGAATGGAAAACAAAAGATGGCCATGTAGTGTGTGTGTATTATTTTTTTTCTTTTCCAGTATGTGTGTGCATTTTTGTGTTGTGAGCTTTGTATGTGTATGAGTGTTATCTTTTTTTCAAGTGTAAGAGATGTGAGTGTGTGTGTATATGTGTTTTAGATAAAAATGGAATGAAATATTGTGTATGGAAATTGTGTCAATGCGAGAGTGTGTATTATTTTGGTCCTTTTTATTTAAAAAAGAAAGAAAGAAAAATCAATGTCGTTGTTACTGTTTGAAAAGTGGAGTGGGAAAATGGGGTTGTTAGCTTAGTAGGTGGATTAGGTGAGGGGTAGGGGATAGGTAGGGGTAGGGTATGGGTAGTAAATGGGTAAAAAATTATCTTTTGGGAGGGGCAAAATTACGTATCTACAGTCAATGGTTGGATAATGTGTATAATTGATTGATTATCTTGTTGTCATAATATGGATAGCCTTGGAAAATCTTATAAATTGAACCTATGGTTATGCTATCGCTTATTGATGAGTTCACTAAGTGAACCTCTAATTATGTAACACTCTTGCTATGACCCAATCCTAATGATTAAGCTAATGTATATGTTAAGGATTTTCCTTTGAGGTTAGTATTGTGAAAAGTGGGAGTAAAAGAGGTATCTAGAGAGCATGCTCTTGACTTATAATTGACTTGCTAATAAACATGTTAACTTAGAAAAGTGGTGATTGTGTATATCATTTAGATACTTATTCTCATGCATCTACTTATATTATGTAGTGATGATTAATAGTAAAGTATGATGTTATGTGTTACCTTACATCACTTATACTCTATAATTGTGGGTTGTATATACTTATTAAATTATCTACATATGTATGTGTACAATGATGTTATGATAATGCCCAGTGAATCAGATCGATATAATGATGTTCTGATGATGCTCGGTGAATCCAAAAGATACAATGATATTATGATATTGCCCGGTGAATTCGAAAGACACAGTGACGTTATGATGATGCCTGATGAATCCGGAGGATATAACGATGTTATGATGATATCCGATGAATCTGAAAGATATAGTAATGTTGTGATGATATCCGGTGAATTCAGAGGATATAATGATATAATGATGCCCAGTGAATCCGGAAGAGGTAATAATGTTATGACAATGTTATTGTGGTGTATATATATATATATATATATATATATATATATATATATATATATATATACACCACAATAACATTGTCATAACATTATTACCTCTTCCGGATTCACTGGGCATCATTATATCATTATATCCTCTGAATTCACCGGATATCATCACAACATTACTATATCTTTCAGATTCATCGGATATCATCATAACATCGTTATATCCTCCGGATTCATCAGGCATCATCATAACGTCACTGTGTCTTTCGAATTCACCGGGCAATATCATAATATCATTGTATCTTTTGGATTCACCGAGCATCATCAGAACATCATTATATCGATCTGATTCACTGGGCATTATCATAACATCATTGTACACATACATATGTAGATAATTTAATAAGTATATACAACCCACAATTATAGAGTATAAGTGATGTAAGGTAACACATAACATCATACTTTACTATTAATCATCACTACATAATATAAGTAGATGCATGAGAATAAGTATCTAAATGATATACACAATCACCACTTTTCTAAGTTAACATGTTTATTAGCAAGTCAATTATAAGTCAAGAGCATGCTCTCTAGATACCTCTTTTACTCCCACTTTTCACAATACTAACCTCAAAGGAAAATCCTTAACATATACATTAGCTTAATCATTAGGATTGGGTCATAGCAAGAGTGTTACATAATTAGAGGTTCACTTAGTGAACTCATCAATAAGCGATAGCATAACCATAGGTTCAATTTATAAGATTTTCCAAGGCTATCCATATTATGACAACAAGATAATCAATCAATTATACACATTATCCAACCATTGACTGTAGATACGTAATTTTGCCCCTCCCAAAAGATAATTTTTTACCCATTTACTACCCATACCCTACCCCTACCTATCCCCTACCCCTCACCTAATCCACCTACTAAGCTAACAACCCCATTTTCCCACTCCACTTTTCAAACAGTAACAACGACATTGATTTTTCTTTCTTTCTTTTTTAAATAAAAAGGACCAAAATAATACACACTCTCGCATTGACACAATTTCCATACACAATATTTCATTCCATTTTTATCTAAAACACATATACACACACACTCACATCTCTTACACTTGAAAAAAAGATAACACTCATACACATACAAAGCTCACAACACAAAAATGCACACACATACTGGAAAAGAAAAAAAATAATACACACACACTACATGGCCATCTTTTGTTTTCCATTCACAACAACAACAATATACACACACAGTACATCTCTTATATATGTTTCATAGAATAAAAACACACACACGCAAACCGTGTTGTGTTTGTATTTCGCTTGAATTTCGGATAATGTTGTCTCGGGATTCATTTTTCTTTATGGGTTTTCATTCAAATTTGTTCAAGTTAGGTCTTTTACATACTGAATTAGTATTGATTGTGTTTTGAGGTTCTTCATTCGAGGATTTTGAGTTTGGGCTTCTTTAACTTGTTATTACCAACGAAAATCAATTATCGAAAGATCCATTTCTTTAACTCTTTCTCTCCATTTTATCTTAATTAATTGGACTGATGTTATGATTATGTGTTTGTTGATTATGATTATGTGTTTTTGTGAATGTTTGATGTTGAACTATTGATCATGATATAAGTTTGGTGTTAGTGTGTGGATAATTGTCTCAAATGGAAGTTTTTTGTGTGTTTAAAATGTAATATGGGGTCAGATAGTGGAAATTGATAAAATAAATATTGATTAATATTGATTTATTATTGTTGGTTATTTTGAAACAAATGAATATTAAATGTGATAGTATCATGATTAGGTCGTCTAATGGATAGGCAAATACAAAGTTGGGTAGGCAAATTGTAGAAATTGACGATTGTAGAATGATTGGATGCTTGTGTTTGAGATTGTTCTATTTTGTAGTTTGAAAAATTAAGTGTACTCATTTGGTTGAGGAATTCCCTGAGGTACATGTATTATTTTATCTGAGGAATACCCCGAGAAAGTTGTACTTGAAGATGGTGCACAATGAAGGCTTAGAACGTCGGGTGAAATTTAGTTTAGGATTAGTTTGGAATAGAGTAGGTTTTATACTTTTGTATTTTTTTTATTTATACTGTATAATTTGGACTGGACATTATTTTGGTTTTGAACTTTAATTTGTTTTATTTGATTGTTTGCTTGTTTTATGTATTTTTGTTAGTTTATACATTTCATAGTATCATACTAGCCAATATGCTCCATGAAGTGACCGTGGTCAAACCATGGGACCGAAGGGTGCCTAACACCTTTCCCTCGATCAACAAATTCCTTAATCAGGATTTGTGTTTGCAAACTCATTTAATAGAGTCAAAAATCATTTTGAAAAGGAATTTTCATAGGTGACATGGCACACCCGATTTATGCCAAGTGGCGACTCTAAGTTAATTGTAAAATGAATTCTTTTTTAAACAACTTTAATTTTTGTCACTTAATAATAAACCCTTTAAAACTTTAAAATAAAATCTTTTGGTTAAAAAGGGGTGTGACAGCTCTGACGACTCTGCAGGAGAATTTTCAGAATTCGAGTTTATTTTTTGAGTTGTATCAGCTTAGTTTGACATTATGGGTGTATAAACATAGTTTGTGTTATCGTTTGTCTTTATTTTATCATTGTTGAGTGCCTATGTGCTACGTGTTAACAGGTTTTCCTCTTATGTGTTGCTACTTTATATATGGCATCATTTGCATAACCCGAGTCATTTTTTTCGCAACTAGTCCCGAAGTACACGTGGTGTACACAAACTCTAGTTGATCCACCTTTATTTTAAGAGGGAGAGCCATCTAATGTATGGAGAAGGTGGAAAGAACAACCACTATCTACCATATGCTCCCCTGAACGGCCTTGTTAGTGGACCCCAGCATAGGTCAGCCTTTAGGTCATGCTTATCTGCGTCATATTAAGACCTAGTGGGACCCACTTGGTCCTTTGTAAGATACTCACCCCTTAAGCATCCCTACGTGCTAATTGTTGCATCTTTGAGGGTAATGAGGTCATTTGATGGACTAATTTGGGGAAACATATGTTTAGGCAAGGACAATTAAAAAAAAAAAAAAGGTGAATCAAAAAAGAGTTTCGTAGTTTACATTTGGAGTTCTTTATGGCTTTTGTTCTTCACAACCCAAAAATTCAGAAAAGATTTTTTACCTTTTGCATTTATCTGCTCAAATTAACAAAAATTCAAAAAGATTTTTTTTTTATCTTTTGCTTTCATTTGTCAAATAACACAAACATCAAAAAGATTTTTCTTTTGTTTCTTTAGTAAGCATTCATAATTCAAAATTTTCAAAAAATATTTTTCCTTAATATGAGCATTTTATAAAACAAAATCAAAGATGGTAGGAGTTTTGTATATCTCTTATAACGAAAATACCAAAAAGATATTTTTTTCATAGTTGGTGGTGTCATTTTTATGTGAAGTGTCAAAATTAAAAGCCCTAAAAAAGATTTTATTTTCATCATAGTAGTCGTATCTCTCAAGTGAAGGTTTAGTTTGTTCTTTAATCCTTAATATTCCAATCTAGATGAACTACGCATACCTTATTATCATTCTTTAGGGAAGGATACGTAGGAAACCCTTGGTGGGTCTGATAACCTTTTATTTTGGTCCTTGTCGTAGTCCTAGCCTAGGGTCTGTCTCCTCTTAGTCCAGTGTCATTAGCAGGTTCTAGCCAAGTAGGCTAATTTCTCTTAGCAGTATCATTTGATAAACTTGAGTTATAAAGTGGTATGTCCCTTCAACACATGTCCACGTCAAAATCCCAAAGGTTAGGAATTTTTTCCTATTTTATTGAATGTTTGAGTTAATGTCCTATGTGTTATTACAGGATGGATCTTTCCACAAAGTCTAGAGTCCTGATAGTTGTCAAGGTGCCCAAAAAGTTAACCAAGTGGTAGGGCAAGTTCGACTACTCTAAAAAGCAAGAATTAAGGAAAGTTTTAGGCAATCTTGTAGCACTCCTAGATATCACGCCTCACCCAGATCTA